>NW_019725416.1:4229455-4289047 GCF_002891405.2 Cryptotermes secundus
GCTTGGCCGAAGTATGCTGCTGATGGTCGCTTATAGTTCCGAGCAGGTATAAGCGCGAGACTGGGGTTGGGGTGTATGTTATGTCTGTTCCATAAACATCGCCTGTCTCGTCCTTCCATGCAGCTCACCAGCCATAGCACTCCTTACCGGACACCATCGCTGCAGTTTTGGATGTAGCGTTGGCCTGATGGAGGCATTCTACGTGCCAATTTGTCTTGGAATGTTTCTCAGCTCTGATTTTGTATTTGTTGTTTGCGTAGTTTAATTAAATTCAGTGAACAGGACAGAGCGCTATAGATCTGAGTGGAAACAGGTCAAAGAAGTTCAAAGCATGGGAGATAGTTTCGGACGTAGCTGATTAAGAGGAGTTTAAAATACGCTATTAAGGATGAGAAATTTATTGAGAGGTAAACTATGACTTATGCTGCTTTGACGAGGTTGGTCGAAGTGTTCAAAAAAGTGAAGCATGATATTTTCAAAAGATTTTAAATTAGTGACAGCGAAAAATATAGTATCGCGAAAGAACTGTGACTACTTTGTAAGATTTCGAAGTATGCTTTGTAAAAGAAACGCTGTTGAGATTATACGCTATAGAAAAGAAAGAATCTGCTATAGAAATACTAAGCAAAAGCCAGAGAAGTAGATTGATTTTGAAACGGTACAATGGGGCTTCAGCGCAATAACAGCGGTTTATTACGTTCATACTTTTCAGCGATGCGAGTACAACCAGCTCTAACGTAGTCAACCTACGTACAAGATATCACCGCCTAAGGAATACTCGTACATACGCGTTTCTTGTTGGTGGAAAATGTAAATCCCTTTTATCCCTTTCTAATCTCATCGAGGAGTGACGGATCCCTGGTACGAATATGCAGATGACGTAAAATGAATTAAATTCATATTTCATATTTCTCCTTTTTCATTTCTTCTTGCTGTCTTCTCTTCTTTTCCTCTTCTCATTCTTATCCTTCGTCATTTTACGTCTCTTCCGTCTTCCTTTTAATCTTGTCATATCTTTCTCCAACATGTGCTGCGCTCATGGGGTAGAATATGACACTAGAAATTTCTAACTGAGAGATACACATGCGCATTCGTAAATTTTGAAATTCAAACACATCGGCGTTATGTTGTAAAGGTAATCAGTTATTTATCCTGGACATTGTCTGAAATGGTAGACATTCTCTGTGCGCCAAAGGTCTCAAAGAGTTAATATTTTCTCTAAGACTACCACACATCTCCTGAAGATACATCATCTTTAGATACTGAGACAAACAAAAAATACAAACTCCATGGTTTTAGTCCGCAAGCGAACTATACCGACCGAGCGACCGCCGCTTGGCGTCGAAGTTAGTTCCAAATTTAGAGGATAGAGGGTGTCGCGTGGTCAGCGCAACGAATCCCCATTGCCATTAATTTCTGTTTTCTAGACCGGAGCCGCTATTTCTTTGAAATAGCTCCTCAATTATCCTCACGAGGCTAAGTGGACCCCGTTCAGACCCACTACTTCTCAGAAAATCTGGTAACGCCGGGAATCGAACCCGGATACTGAGATACTGAGACACAGTCGTTAAATGAAATATGGAGAAGGGACCCGGCATTAAGTAACATTAGTTTTGTTTCCACCTCACAAGTTCGTGCTGTCACTATAGTATTATTACTGGCCGCAGGAAATTAGTAAGTGAAGTTGACGTGGCCTCTAATGTCATAACTTTCGGTACAAATTTTCTGGAAAAAAAAAAATCAAGTGGGCTAAAAACTTGAATAGGAGAATATACTCAAACAACATGATATCTGTTAAGCCTACCTATTTTAAGAAAGTAAAGTGGGCTAATAAAGAAAGACAAAGTGACAGGAAATTTATCTTAAAAAAAAAAGAAATTCAATTTGAAATAAAAATATCTTAAACTTTTGATACTACCTAATTTTAGGAACAGCTTATAAATTCTTTATTCCTGTCCGCGTGGTCGTTGTGTACCTTTCGATATGCTTCGCGAGAACAACGACGTTGATGAACATGTATTAAATGTTCGCGTGTAGCTACAGCTGGGGAGACAAGGAATGCATGCAAAATTTGTATGCGGAAATCTGTTGGAAATGTTTATTTGGAAGGCCAAGAAGGAGGATAACATCAACATCGATTTACAGAACTGTGATAGTGGGGATTTTCTGTGGAAGGGACTAGCTCAGGACCGTTCTCTGTGGCGAGCAGTTATATTTTGATATGTTCGCTTACGTAGTCGTTCCTGGTGCTCATTTATTGGATAACCACTTCCTATTGAAAGCGCAGATCTTATCGGGCCCGCGATATTTATAGATTTTACAGCGCTCCTATTTGTTCGCTGTCAGCTGTGCTCCCTTCATCATGGAACATTTTATCCCGCGTGATTTATTTTTCTACCTTGAAGATGGAGGCAAGATTTTCCTCCGATATGTCGGCTTCACATCCCAGCAGACTACTACAAGCTGATCACGCTTTGGGCGTCAAACTGCATAGAGCAAAACATTATTTTCCTTTACATCTCGTTAAATAAAAGTATTGCTTATAGAGATATAATTTTTATCTTGGAATCTACAAGTTTTAAGGTCGTGGGTTCGAGTCCCAATGAGACGGATTTTTTTTTCAATTTACCTAATCCTTCCAGTCCCACTATGGCCCTAGGGTCGACTCAGTCTGTAACAGAAATGAGTACCAGGAATCTTCCTGGGGGGGTAAAGGGCGGCGGGCGCGTAAGGCTGACAACCTTACCGCCATCTGTGGGCGAATTGTCTAGAAAATGTGGGAGCCTCGACGTCTCACAACCCTATGGGCCTTCACAGCCTGTTACAGGGATACTTTTATCTTTACCTTTATATTTTATGCCACAGATTGCACAATTTTTTAGAAATTTTAGGTAGGACATGTAGCACGCATCAGAAATACAAAGATACAAAATTGTATTCGGAAAACCTGCAAGAAAGAGACCACTTCGGACATTAGGCATAGGTCGAAGAGTGCTATTAAAATGTATCTTTAAAAAATATATTTCAGTGCATGACATGGGTTGAGCTGGCTCAGGGTAGAGTTCGGTTCCTGTGAACATGCGGATTACACAAAATGCGAATTTCTTCACCAAATGAGAGATTATTAGCTTATTTATAGTACTTCATCATATTTTAATTTATTTATAGAATATTTAATGACACTACCAGAAAATAATATTTTAGAATGTCGAATTATTATATGACAGTGAACAATGAATCATACAGAATATTGAAGCCAGCGGTAGTGGTGTATGTAAGATTTGAGGTTTTCACAGCTGTGACTATGAAGAATGCCATCTTCTGGGATCTGGCGCCGTGTAGATAATGTGTTAACCAACGTTTCGGAGGAATGTATCGCCTCCATCTTCAGGGTATAATAAATCCGCGAACGAGGAATCAGCGTGAGTAGGTGGCTGCAGACTGACTGATAGTGGTCTAATTTGAGATACTGTAATGGAATTTGCTTGGAGGAACTGACGAAAATCAAGATAAACCTCAATCAGAATAGTAGGTGTCCCGGCCGAAATTCGAACAGGAAACTTCCGGAATACAAGTCAGAAATTTTATCGCGTAAGCCAACCCGCTCGGTGCTCCGTGGAATTAATTAAATGTTATTGAATTCTGTATGAGGCTAAACTCCTTACTTTATAAGTAGGAAGCATTACCTCTTCGACTTACTTCAGAAACACGGCTCTGGTTCGGATAAAACTTTGTGTTCTAATGAAATACGAATTTCGTTCTCACTCGACTTTAGACTGAAAACGCAACCCACTTCTCGGACGCAACTGAAACCAAAGTCTGAAACCCCTTGAAATAAAGGAGCAACTGTGTCGGACTGATTGCGCCGACCTTCCAACTTTTGTGGGGCTTAATAACTTACATCCAGCAATTAGGAAATTCAGTTTTATTTTATGTGAAGCTCAGAGCCATTAAACTTTGTGAAATGGGAAGATTTTTGTGCGCGTGTGGAGGGTGTCTATGGCTCGATCGTTAAAATGTTGCACAAATATATTCAATTGAGACGAACAAAAATGTTATGAATCAAACGCAGAACGTAAAGCTTTAGAAATTTTGTATAACTGTTCTTATTAAGGAAGAAACAGTCATCAAATTTACTAAATTATATACGTTCCACAATTATATTTTATAATTACGTGGATAGGGAAAAAGACAGCGATTTCAAACATTTGACGCTATATAAGCTCTTAAGTTGATACAACATCTTCAAATAATCAATGGCTCTCATTTGTAAGCATTTTGTCTTTAGATTTAAAGATTTGTCTGTTTCTCTTTGAGATACAATTCATTTGTCACATTGTTGTAGTATATGGTGCCACATCTGCTCCTACTCGTTACTACTTACTAACATACATAAAACATAATAATATGGGTTAGCCTTATGTATTTCGCTTAGTGGGGGGGTAAGACCAGCTGGGTCTAGTCGGCACGGCAGCCACTGATTGGTCTATTGTACCTGCCCCGGGTGATTATGATGATGGAGAATTTGGTGGAATGAAGATTGGCAGTGGAAACCGAAGTACTCGGAGAAAACCTGCCCTAGCGCCACTTTGTCCACCACAAATCCCACTTGACCAGACCCGGGATCGAACACGGGCCTCCTCGGTGGGAAGCCAGCGACTAACTAGCCTTATGTATGTTCTTAAAAATTTCTCTACTATAATTACTTTCCTTAAAATCGGAGTTATTTAAGACCACAAGTCTTACATTAGCGATAACTAAATGATGTAAAATGTATCTATGTATATTATATATATTCAATCAGAATATTAACGACGCTTGAAAGCCGAGCCATTAATGGTAGACGTTTGATGTCCTGCATGCATATACGTTATAACAGAGGCAAATCGATTCTGTGTATCGGAGTGATACATGCCAATCATCTCTGTCAGTTTACTTGAAGAACCGCGTCAGAGTTCAGCTCCATCGTATCATATCACAACATACATTCACAAGCATAATTCGTATGTATCACATATCCGAAGGATAATTACTTCTGCATACGTTCATTTTGGGACTGGTTTTCACTTACAAGCTACGCACTGCGATCTGTGTTCCGTCCCTGAACTACCTCTTGAACAATACAAATTGTAGAACAAGACGACAGAAACAGCAGTTCTGCCCTTAGGCCCTTTAACAGGCCGTGGAGCCCCATAGGGTTGTGAGACGTCGAGGTTCCCACATTTTCTAGACAATCTGCAAACATATGGCGGTGAGGTTGTCAGCCTTACGCTCCGGTCGCCCTTTATCCCCTAGGAAGATTCCTGGTACTCATTTCTGTTAGACGCTGAGTCGACCCCAGGGCCATAGTGCGTCTGGAACATTTAGATCAATTGAAAAATCTAGTGACATCATCGGGAATCAAACCTGCGATCTTCCGGCTTGTAGCGTAGTGCCTCAACCAACTACACTACCGCGTGCCCTTTCGGTGTGAAAATTCCTTCATTTTATTTTTAATAATAATAATAATAATAATAATAATAATAACAATAATAATAATAATGATAATAATGCCAGTCACAGCGACTGAGCGGTCTAAGTCACGAAATGTCATAGCACAGATGTCTGTCTGCTTTTAATCTGTGTCTGTCTTGTCCTGTGTAGGTAGCGGCCTTGCGGCGGGCTGATCCCCCGTCCAAGAAGTCCTATCCACTGTCCATAAGTTAAATACTTTTGTACCGAAGCGGGAAGAGATATTATTGTATAAATGGACGGAAACTGGCCTTTCGATAAGTCTTTGTTTATTTGATGACACCTATTCAGTGGTTGACTGAACTGAAGGAAGCTACGGAACTTTTCGCTGAGGACAGATGTTCGGGTCCAGACTCGAGCTAGGGACCCTATGAATATACAGCAGGACTACTAATCATTACCCTCGACTCTCAATTCTGGTATCTTGAACTATGAGTTCGGCTTATGTTCATAATTTTGCTTGATGCCGCTTATTTTATTGTGTTATTTATGCTTAAATAATATTCGGTTATATTGAAATATGCCGGTCACGGTAGCCGAGCGGTCTAAGGCATGTAATGTCTTCACTCGCTCGGAAGCCGGGATCGTGGGTTCGAATCCCACACAAGGCATGAATGTTTGATATGTTTATATGTTTATTCTGTGTTTGTGTTGTCCTCTGTTTAGGTAGAGGCCTTAAGACGAGGTGATCACTCGTCCTTGGAGCCCTACCGTTTGTAAAATGATGATGAAACTGAAAAAATTCAAGGGCCAGGGCCCAAGGGGGCTGTAGAGCTAGTAAAAGAAATATTGAAATACATAAAATATATGTAGAAACTAAAGTACGTATATTTTGCTCACTTTAAACAAATATGATCAGCTGAATCTAACTCATTTTGAGGCAAGTTAAATATGCATGAATGAGCGACACGCCTGCGGGTCGTAAGTTTTTTTTTCTCGAAACCTCATTTTACTTAAATTTATTTCATTTCAAGCCTGTCTTTAAATCTTGCCTCGGATTTTCTCTGAAATATGTTTTCATTTCGCTAATTGAATTTTTCTTTGTTTCCTCTTTTCTTTTTTTTTTCATTACCCAACATTCCATCCTCTTTATTCTCCATTCCCCTCCCCTTTTTTTCCTTCCGTAAGTTTCCCCAGTTCTTCTTTCGTAGCGTAATTACTGGAATTCGAGCGTTCTCTCGGTTCCTCTTCATCTTGATTTCGCTGTTGTTGTCATCGTTGCCATTGTGCTTAATGATAGTTCGTAATCCTTTGTCTTCTTTCAAACTTGCCATTTCTGTAGCTGTTTATTTTCCCTGCTTCGTTCTGCTTCCTATAACAAAACATGGGAAGGCGTTAGTTTTCGTATTCTCTATTTACAGTTCGTGACACTTCTTCCTACAGTACTTTAATTCCTAAGACGAATTTCTTTAAAGACGACAGCCGCTGTGCTGGATTAGTAATAACAGACCGGTGGTATATATTCTCGGTACTGAAAACGTCGGTAAAGTATCCACAAGCGGAAAGAAGTAGTAACACATTCCAGCGTTTCCAAATTATACTTTTCTTTTTTGCCATTTTACCATTAATCAACAAAGAGTTCTCCATACCTTTGCCTTCTTTAATGAGTTTAGATAATGTTCACTGCAATACCAAGTTTATATTCATACAGAATTTTCTGAAGAATAGTAGATAAGATAAGATACGTGCCGCTGGGGAGGTAGGGGTCCTCCGTTGCGTAACATGTCACAATATATTTAAAATATGGGCATAAACCTACCTGTTTAGGAAATGCAAGAGCTTATTTTTTAGCTTAAGAAATATGGGTACAAAAAAAATATATATGTAGTCGTGTTCGAGTGACGTTAAACTGGTTTTGGATTAATTATTGGATTTATTGGACACTTTTACAGCTCGTAACTACACTTTACAGATCAGGATCACACACACAATTTAAAGTGAAAATTCTAAAGAATAAAGTGTTTGCATTGTTAACGGAACTGTAATATAAATATTTTATCTGAATATTATAGAAATGCAACAGGATGCTTAATGACAACACTACTTGACAGACTGGAAGGGGGACTGGGGGAAAATGCAGCACAGGTGGGCTTGTTCCTGAGAGCGATATTTGTTGGACAGAAACACCCGTTTTGGAATGCTCTGTGTTCTTATAACTTTATACCGAAGCGTCCTGTTGTCCTTTTCACTTAATGTCGATTAGTTACACTCGCGTTTTGTTAATTTATTAACTTTAAAAGTTTAAAGGACCATTGCTACATGTTTTCAACAATGTTGTCATCGTGAGGTGTTAAAATCTTTTTGAGGAGACTACTGTCTTCTGCTTTTGCTTTTGTTGTTAAATATACAAGGGTTTGGATAAAAAGTAGTGGCAACACTGCTGTAATATGAAAGATGTGCATCAGGTGGCACTAGCGCCGTCTGTAGCTGATAGCAGAAGTTCAGTTGAAGTAGTGCCGTGAGTGGCTCTCGTGTTTTATTGAGTTGCATCGTGCATCGACTTGAAGTGCGGAGCCCAGTTCAAGCACCCTAACAGCATATTTACGAAACAAGAACAACGCTCCTGGATAAAAAATTCTCAAGTTGCAGGAGATCATAGTGCATAAAACTGTTATCAGGTACTGCGAGAAGCATGTGATGATGCTGCTTTGTCATATCGCACAGTGGCACGATGGGTGAAATTGTTCCGTGAAGGGAGGGATGCCGTTCAGGACGACCCCAAGTTGACAACCACACAATTCAGCTTCTTGCTTCTTTGCTGGATGTCGATCATCGATGGGCTGCGTGGGAGTTAGCTGCTGGGTTAGGCCTATGTCACAAAACCGTGCTCCACTTTCTGCACGCTATTCTTGGATACCGCAAAATTACAGCGCGTTGGGTACCCCATACAATGTCCGAGGTGCAACAATGGCAACCTTATGCAACTGCACAGGACTTGTTGGACCAGTACCAGAAAGAAGGTGAGGACTTCCTTGGAAGAATCGTCACTCTAGACGAAACTTGTGCTCGCTCATACGAACCGCACTTGAAGCGACAATCATATGAATGGAAGCATCCTGGCTTTCCTCGTCCAAAGAAAGTGCGCCATACACAGAGTAATGTGAAGGCGATTTTCATTGTGGCATATGACACTGATGGAGTGATACTGCACCACACTGTACCTCAACGACAGACAGTAAACGCTGCCTACTACTGCAATTTCCTGCGTAATCATCTTCGTCCAGCACTCAGGAGAAAGCGACGACACTTGTTGGCATCGAACCCCATCATCCTTCATGACAATGCAAGGGCTCATACTGCTGACGCTGGCGATGGGAGATACTGCAACATCCGCCGAACTCCGCCATACAGAACCACTGCGAGGGACACGTTACAACACAAGAGAGGAGAGTATTCGTGCTGTAGGGCGGTCACTTCTGGACATCAACAGAAGTGGACACGCTGATGGTGTACGACGCCTTCCACAAATTTGGCAGAAGGTGGAACAAATGGGGAGGGGGATTATATTGAAGGAATGTAAGTGTGTTTACCTCAGGTAATAAAGTAATTTCAGAACTATAGAGGTGTTGCCACTACTTTTTATCCGACCTATGTATATAGGTCCTGTCGACGAGCATGTGTGTCTGTAACATATGTGCATTTTCTATCAGAATCCATGTATGCGAAATTTCTTATGTCTCGTATGGCTACTTATGTGTGTACTTACTGGAGTCTGCGGGTTGTGTTCTCTCTTGTTGTGTTTCTGGCAGCGTGTAGTGATGGACTTCTAAACTTTTAAAGTTAATAAATTTTATAGGACATAATGTTGCACTTGAGACTGTAACAAATGACACTTTGTGTTCTTCTTTTTAGATGAAGAATACACAAGTGAACATAACCCAGTAGGCCAACATAAAATTACTTAAACTGTTTGGAGTAAAACTCTAGGTCAGCATAATTGCAAACAGAAAATTAATTAGCATGGGGGTGGTTTCCATTTCACCCTTATGGTCAAGCGTCTATTGCTGAAGAAACCGTCTGAGTGCGTAACTTCATATTCACTTTGCGAGAGAAAGTAATTAGCATGTCGTCCGCCATCACTGCATTACAGTACATAATTTATGCTTCATTTTAATTAGCCGCAGACAATTCATGCTACCCCCCCACCGTCTGTCGTGGGTAAAGCAAATATTTGCACAGCTTGGATAACATCAAGAGCTTGCCACTAATTTCGATTGTGGTTTTAGTTCCATGCGTCGTAATGCATGCAACGTAACAGAATGCATAATACTGTGATATGTAAGTTGCAAGGCTCCGAGCAATAAATTTTAATTTTAATTTAATTTCTCCAAGCGTTTCTGATGGTTCTAAACGTAGGTAATTTTTCGGACCCACTTCACACACGATAACTTATTAAGATCATAAGACGTATTTGGGCGGTGCTCAGTTCAAATCTCGTCCGCAACACTATATCCTGTATGATTTCCATTGTGGTTTTCCTCAGCCCCTTCAGGTAAACGTCCGGAGAGTATCTCTATTAGGCCACAACCGCTTTATTCCATTTTTTTTTCAATTCATCGTCTAATACTCTACCATTCGACGCTACATAATCTGTATGCTGAAAGCGTCATCAAGAATCCCACGAAAAGAAGACCATTAGGACGTAAAAATGAACCACGAAATGGAAACAGAAGGCGAGCCTGTAGTCCCAAGTTGTGAATGCATAAGGTGCAAGAAATCCACCCCAAAATCCGTCTTATAAGTCGCCCCAAATCATAACAATATATATATATATATATATAGGACACAAAATCTAAACCTTGACACTTCAGAAATTGCGGTCTGTCTGGTAACACTGTTCTCTCCCTCCCCCTAAGTTTTTGTTGGCATTACTGCTGGCCTTAACATATGAGAGTCCAGTCGGCATTGTATTCATGCCCGTCATTTCTGTTTATAGAATAACCAAGTAAATACAGCTACTGAAATTTCCAGCGGATTTATTGATTGATTTTATAGTATTGTGCCTCACAGTTACGCCTCGGGACATTGGAAGCTTCGAAAATGTCAGGTTGGCTCCGTTTCATAAATTGTCGAAGACAATTATGAATTATTTTTATTATTGTACGAATAGTCTCCCAATTTCAGCTTCAAGAATTGCATCTTCTTTCAGCTTAACATTAACATACAAAGGTTGATTGGAAAGCTTGCTTACTTTTGATATTCATATAATATTGGTCTTTATGAAAATAGACAACTTGGGCTGTAACTATTCGGTAGTGATTAAGCAAACTGTGAGACTCTACCCTTTTTTATTTTTTATTGCTAGTAGGGTGGGACTAGGTCCCTTGCACTGCGGCCACATCTGCCCTATTGTACGAGCCCCAGATGATAGGTGAGGGTGATTGTGGAGCAATTGGTGGAATGAAGATTGGCAGGGGAAACCGAAGTACTCGGAGAGAACCTGCCCCAGCGCCACTTTGTCCACCACAAATCTCACTTGATCAGGATTTGAATATTTGCTCTCGCAACGTCTCGTAACTATTTCGATATTCCTACCGAAATTACAAAACCAAAAAAGGACAAACTCCGTAGTTTTAGCCCGCAAGCAAACTATACCGACCGAGCGACCGCCGCTTGTTGGCGAAGTTTATTGCCAACTTTTGCAGACATATGCTGACACGTGGTCAGCGCAACGGATCCCCACGGCCACTAATTTCGGTTTTTTTGGGCCAGCGCCGCTACTTTTCCATTCAAGTAGCTCCTCAGTTATCCTCACGTGGCTGAGTGACCCCCGTTTCAGACACAGTACTTACTTCTCAGAAAATCTGGTAGAGCCGAGAATCGAACCCGGATCTCTGGATCTGTGGCCAGGAACTCTGACCACTAGACCACAGAGGCGGTCACCGAAATTACTCGTACTAAAAGTAACAATGACTTCTACTACGAATCACCACAAGGCTCTAATGTTCGCTACGCTCGTGCTTAGAAATGCTCCACTTAGTACAGGTCGGGTTCCTGCTTTGTCCAATCTCCTTTTCACCCTTTTTGACTTACCAGTGTCTGGTATAATTAGTTCTATTAACAAAGCTACCGCAAACAAACGAGACACCCAAAGCAAAGTATTTAAAGTTGCCTGAACTGAGCGCTTCCACCTCGTCATAGAATGTGTTTGCATGGTTTTAAAGGGTGATGTTATTATTGTAAATTAGTTACCTCTGCTGACGTCTGCGTACATTCCAGTCCAGCATACCACGCACTCGCATACGCATGCGCAGATAACATCTGTCGCGTGACGCTATGGTGACGTAAGAGCGGTGTCCGTAACTACACGAGACAGTTTATATTGATCTTATGACGTCACGTGACGGACTTGCGTGTTTTTTTAATACAAGTCCTCCCTCCTCCACCCTCAGATCCCACACACCGCTTATGTCATGAGCTCTGCACACCCGTACATTGCTTTGCGGAACCATTTCCTGCCTCAGAACATACAAATGAACAAACAAAAGGTCAGCGTATACTGTAGGGTTTCCGTATCCGGATTTCCATACTATGCCCGTTTGTTGCTCTTCCCTTTACCCATGTATTTTGGAAGAGCGGGAGTTGGCTTTGAAATTCAAATATTAATGTTAGGCCAGTACCATCCTCACTGTCTCAGCGAAACAATAGGAAAACACATACAAGTTATGCCCCTTTGTCTGACTTTGATAAAGACTAACCTAAACTAATGATACTCATGAAGGATTCTAATGTATATGTTTCTATGAAATTACGTTACACCAGTCCACACCATGCATTACGGACAAATAAGCTGCATGCTGCACTTTATATGATATATTCTTGTTCATTGTATGTGTACCCATATCTAAAATTACATTCACGCTTGCTTTTGGTCTCTTGCCGTCTGGAATTTGCTTAGCCTCATCGTATTGAGATGACAAGATTGTTCCTGTATATCACTAGATCGTCCTTTTCCGAAACAAAATATCTCGTCACATTCTACAGCTCTTGTAAAGACTCCAAGCATTTTATTCACTTTAATGTTTACAGTCGAGGTGTAACTTCATTTTATGAAGTTGAGGCCTTGTTTGAGAAACCAATAGTTTTCCAACAACCCAAATAATTCCCAGCAGTTTGTGGAACCCGAAATTTCGTTACCTTGATTACAAGAGCCCGCCATTGGCCTATGTCCTGAGCTAGATGAATCTGGTCTATAATCTCTCATCATTTTTCTTTAAGAATCGTTTTAAGACTATCCTCCCATCTACGTTTAAGTCCCCTTATTAGCATCTTTCCTTCAGAATTACCTACCACAACTTTTTTTTTCCTTGACACTGCAGCCCCAGTTGGCCTAGGCCTACCTCCATGAACTTCTCCGTTCACTTCGGTTTTTCTTATCTTACACATTCGGTAGGACTTTTTGGGCGGGTGATCACCTCGTCGCAAGGCCTCTACCTGTACACAAACACAGAAAAACGCACACATAAAAACTAAACATCCATGCCCTGAGTGGGATTCGAACCCACGATCCCGGTTTCCAAGCAAGCGAAGACAGTACATGCCTTAGACCGCTCGGCTACCGTGACCGGCCTACCAGAACTTTAGATACACTTATTTCCCATTCATTCTACATGCCCTTCCTGTCTTAGCTTCCACGATTTGACCGTTCTTATAATATATTACGAGGAGCACAGGCTACGAGTGTTAACATCCTCACTGTGCAGTCTTCCCAACCTCTTATTACTTCATCTCTAAAAAAAAAAAAACAAACTCCGTGACCTGTAGTCGGCAAGCAAACAGTACCGACCGAGTGACCGCCACTTGTAGGCGAAGTTATTGCCAACTTTTGCGGATAGAGGGTGTGACATGGTCAGCACAAGGGATCCCCGTGGCCATTGATCACGGTTTTCTAGACCGGAGCCGCTCTTTTCTTGAAATATCTCCTCAATTATCTACTTCACCTCTGTGAGGTCCAAAAATTCTCCGTACCATGTTCTCAAACACTCTCAGTCTATATTCTTCTCTTAATATGGGAGATCAAATTTCATACCCATACAAATCTGAAGGCAAAATTATGGTTCTGTATATTTCAGTTTTTACGTTTTTCGATAGCAGGCAACAAGACAGAGATTCTTAAATGAATTATAGTAAACGTTCCCCTCATGCAACCTACTCTTAACTTGTTTATGAATGCAATTAGGATAAGTTAGCTTCGTTCCAAGTTATCTGAACTTCGCCACATTTTCGTACGGTCTGTTAGCTATATATGTTACGATTCACCTAGATTCTGGTGACTAGACATCATCATATACTTAATCTCCTCTGTTTTTAATTCTAGACCATCCTATTTACTGGCATATGTTGGAGTTTTCGTGTTTTTCTTTGTTGTGTCCCATTCAGTTTGAGTCCCACTTGGGTTTCTGGTACTTTCCTAATTGTGTGTTCTAAAACTGATTTGAAAAGCTTTAGCGTTAAAGCATCTTATTTTAGACAATTCGAAAAAGGAAACATAATCAACAATGAAATGAAAAGATCAAACTAAGTATTAATAATAGTATTCATTTGGTATTAAATAGGCCTAAGTGAGTGTTTCCGCAACAGTCGTTTCAAATTTCGTTTTACAGCAGTCTACATTTTGCTCATACCATTACTTATACACGTACTTCCCCTGTTAGCAACTTTCCCTATTTATAAGGAAAGGCTTCTGTCAACATCAGCCCTGTTTACTACAAATAACTCTCCACTGATGAATTATAATGAAATTTCACACAAAAGGCCACCCTCTGCACTATTTTCCGTCCTGCGCCTTGCGAACTAGGTGGATTATTTTTAAACTGCTATTAACTCACTATCGCAGACATTCACATATTAGTCTATAATTTATATAATCAAATGTATTGATTTTTATTTTATTAATTATTGGCTTAAAATTAAGTAAGGCAAGCGGTAGCGTAGTTGGTTGAGCGGCTATGCTACAAGCCGGAAGGTCGCGGGTCCCTATGAGATCGCCGCACTATGGCCCTGGGGTTCACTCAACCCATAGCAGAAATGAGTACCAGGAATTAATTAAATAATTTTCCTGGGGAGTAAAGCGCGGCCGGCGCCTAAGACTGACAACCTTACCGCCATCTTTGAGCGGATTGTCTAGATAATGTGGGACCCTCAAGGTCTCACAACCCTATGGGCTTTCATGGCCTGGTACAGTGATAGCTTTACTTTACTTTACTTCACGTTTTATTGACTTAAAATTTAACATTTAATTTAGGGTGGAACTATTTTCATAGTACAAAGTGATATTACTATATAAATGTATTCACGCCCCACAAATTGCTTCGACTGGCCGAGGTCGGATGAAACCTGATTTATATCATAACAAACTGGTAAAAAAATAGTTCTGGCCAATATGTATATATATATTTATATAGTATTTGCTGTTTATATTGAAGTTCTGCCGCGGGATTTGCCCATCGGAACAGATTGTCTTCATGTCTCGAAGAAACTGCGTACTGAAACCGTCCAGGGTACTTCATATTGTCTACTCAAAATATCTAAAAAAATAATTAAATGGTTTAAAAATACGTGACTCATATCTAACAATATTTACCAGACAGACTTGAGTAAAACCACAAATAGAGCCACGTCATAGCTCAAGCGGTTAGTAGCTGGCTTCCCACCGAGGCGGCCCGGGTTCGATCCCGAGTCTAGTCAAGTGGGATTTATAGCGGACAAAGTGGCGCTGGGGCAGGTTTTCTCCGAGTACTTCGGTTTCCCCTGCCAATCTTCATTCCGCCAATTGCTCCACAATCACCCTCGCCTATCATCTGGGGCTGGTATAATAGGCCAGAAGTGGACGCAGTACAAGGGACTTAGTCCCACCCCACTAGCAATAAAGAAAACACACAAATACAAGCATGACAATTATAGTTAAGTGAACACTAAACGAGTCACTGGGCATAACTCATTCACGAGCCTATATTCAATCCCACACATACATTTACTGGAGACACTGCAGGTTATGTATAATAAAAGTTAACACAAAATAAATAAAGAGAAATCTGTCCACTTACTCTGAATATGTATATAACATCTGTTGGCCAATAAGCAAACTATGTCAACTTCTGCCCAGTTATATTTCAAAGCTTTAAAATTTAATAAGGAGCCGAGATCTGGCAACCGTCGAGGTATGTAATTGGGTTCAAACAACATTTAATCTCGACTTCCCCATTCTTCAACAGTCGATCACACTATATTACCAACTGTCATAAGTATCATATAGAAAATAAGACGGCGTTAAATTGCATGAATATTGAACGATCGTATTTTAGGAGTGTCACTAGTTTATGGCTCCGTTACTAATAATAACGGGTTTTGGTTTGGTTGATTGGATTTTTTTAACACCTTCTTGTACAGCTTCTCTTAATCACAATAAATTACAATAACTCACAGCCAATCCTCAGCCGAACTCTTTTTCCTTGACTGCCGAGGACTCGCTCCCTTCTCGTTCTCGCTCTACGACTGACTATTTTTGTACTTACAGTGCGTTGCATAGCAACGGAAGTTATCCGATTGTTACCTGCGTATTCTTTGCAGCGGGAATGTGTTTAACGAGTAGTTGCCTAAAAGTGGGTCTACATGTCACAATAGTATAAGCAATAAAGACACTACTGGTTATGTAGAAAGCCAAGTTAGTCATCACTAATGCCTGATACATGTTTTTAGGACAGGCGTAGGATACTTTTACTTTCTCATTCGAGTTTTCCCTCAGCTCGCTTCTTCAAATACATCGGATAGGAAAACACGGATTACGTTACACCTGAAAACCCAGTTTTGAATATCCATTTCCGTTTCCTATCTTCTGACAAGGGATAGGCATACGTATATCTATGTATGTATGTATATATGAGGCCCACCTCCTGCCAAATGGAACGTATATCAGTATATACAATAATAGCTTCTCTGTTGTTGCGTGGATATTCACCCTAAGGCGAAATCCAATATGGTTCATTTGTTAGTTCTGTGTTACATCCAAGTACACCTTATTGCATATTTGCCGAAGGGCCGTTCTCGCATATATAAACATCGCAGCATAAATAACGAAGGACTTTTTGTAACCTCGTTTCCTACATATCGAATACCTGTACATGGATACTGGCATGTGTTGGGTAGAGCGTTTGTGCGTATGTGACCTATAATAACGTTTGTACCCTCCAGCTAATTTAAACGGAATATTACACAAGACCAGCAAGCTTTAATCGACCTGGATACCACACAAGTTCATACTTCCGTGATTGCAACACCATTCAATATCATGGTATTGCCACTGTTGGTTATTTGAGGCTTTCATTACGTATGGTAAACTAAGTTGAGCAGTGAAAGGGTTGTGACTTCCATAAGGCAGCTTTAGAGCTGTTATATAACGTTGGCGTGAGATTTTTAAATAGCGTTTATATTTTATATTTTTTAAAATTAATATAGGATGAGGTGGGCAATGCATGTAGCACGAATGAGAAGAGGAATGCATATAGGATATTGACGGGAAAACCTGAAGGAAAGAGACCACTGGAAGACCAAGGCGTAGGTGTGTGGATAATATTAAAATGGATCTTAGAGAAATAAGATGGTATGGTATGGATTGGATAGATCTGACTCAGGATAGGGACCAGTGGAGGACTCTTGTGAACACGGTAATAAACCTTCGGGTTCCATAAAATGCTTGGAAATTCTTGAGTATCCACAGAATTGGCGGCTCATCAAGAAGGGCTCAGCTCAATGTTTAAGTAAGTAAAATTAACATATAAATAATATAGGCTAAAAATTACAACATACAGATTAATTATGTTGTCATTATGTTTTCAGTTAATTAAAATCTATTGCCAGCCATGTTCTAATTACATTAGAAGCCATAACCTTATTGTGTTTGCATTTGTACGTAGTTTATACATACACGTATAATGATGCTGTTACTAACTTTCCTTGGCACTACAGCTCCAGTGGGCCTGGGCCTACCTCCATGAACTCCGTTCACTTCGGTTTTTCTAGATCTTACACATTCGGTAGGACTCCTTGGGCGGGTGATCAGCTCGTCGCAAGGCCTCTACCTGTAGACAAACACAGAAAAACGCACACAAACATCCATGCCCTGAGCGGGTTTGGAACCCACGATTCCGGCTTCCGAGCGAGCGAAGACAGTACATGCCTTAGACCGCGAGGCTACCGAGACCGGCAGTGTATAAGAATAATATATAAGAATTAAGTTCGTACCTCACAGTAAACAACCGAACCCACGATCCCGGCTTCCGAGCGAGCGAAGACAGTACATGCCTTAGACCGCGAGGCTACCGAGACCGGCAGTTACTAACTTAATGACTGGATGATACTGAATTGGAATCGAGAACTAATGTGGAAGGAAGTCGTCATGGCTAAATTTAGGATATTTGTGTGGAAATGCTGAGGAAAACCACTAAAATCCTCAAGGGAGACGATACCCCGGCCTAAATTTGAAATTTTAACTGGATACCCCTCCGAATACGAGCCAGATCATAATCAGATTAACGAATTTCAACTCAGTCCGTTAGCCCCCGATCCAGTCTTGGATGAATTACATTCCATTCAAGGTCACCAAAGGTTAGTAGTTTTTAACTCCCTGTCGTAGTGGCTCTGCCATCTTCCGAAGAGAAGCACCACTGGAGTCGAAAGCAGGATTTTAGTTTTCCTAGTGGTCTTTTTTCTTCTGGCTTCCACACCAAAATCCTATATGCATTCCTCTTGTCCCCATGCTTTCTAAATCTCCTACCCACGTTATTCTCCTTGACTTCAACATTCTTATTATATTTAGCATAGAACACAACTAATGAGGCTCCAAATTATGCAGTATTTACTATTTATGTTACCTTTCCTAGCTGTACTTGTACGTATTCATCCAAAAAATCGTCTCATCTGTGGCTCTACAGCCATTTTGTTTGACCTTGGTCGACTTATCGGTTTTTTAATCTTTTAGTACAGTCGGAAGACTCCTTGGACGGGGGATCAGCCCTTTGCAAGACCGCTACCTGCACACAGGGCAGCACAAACACAGAATAAACACATACACATACCAAACACCCATGCCTTGTGTGGCATTCGAACCCACGATCCCAGCTTCCGAGCGAGCGAAGACAGTTCATGTCTAAAAGCGCGTCCACATTACTCGTGCTCGTGCTCGTGCTCGTGTGACTCGCTTTGCTCGCGAGTAATGTGGACGATATGACAAGTCACGAGACAAGTAAATTTTTAATTTTTAATTTAAAAACTATAGCCAGTAAATTAAAATACGACTACAGCCTATACACACTACGAGTAAATATACGGATCCTCACTCGCCGAAGTCTGGCGAGCAACTGAAGTAGTGTGGACGAAGATTTACGAGCACAAGTAAAAGCCAGACGACTCTCCCGACAAGCACAAACCTGGAAAGCACGAGCACGAGTAATGTAGACGCGCCTTTAGACTTCTCGGCCAACGTGACCGGCTTCAGTCCCTAATAGGACGTAGAAATAGCGACTCTCACAGCGCAGCATTGAGTGCCTCGATAAGGCCCGTTAGAATATTCTGAAACGCACGATTGCCCAGTTCGCAATCAGTTAGCTTGGAGTCTGAATATAAGGCAGTGACGGCCCGTATCGTGTTTCAGTGGAGTACGACTCCTCTGAGTCAGTGCCATATGACTCAGGCCGTAATGCGGCAGTTGTTTATTTTGGCAGAAGATGAGGAGACGTCACTGGAGGCAGAAGTAGTTCTCCTTTGAAATCCTATGTAAAACTTTCCTTTCTTAAACGACACATTTGACGTCACTGAGCGTGACAGTGACACTGTTGCTGCGGTTTCTACTTCCTTTACCGGATGTCACTGACCTTCAAATACGGCGGTAAATAATTCCTTGTCCCCTAGCTCTAAATTTGTCGATCGGAGTGGCCGCGCGGTCTAAGGCATGAACCGTCTTCGATCGCTCAAACACAGTAGTCGTGTCTTCGAATCCCACTCGAGGCATGGCTGTCTGCTTCCGTTTATTCTGTCTTTGTGTTGTTCTGTGTGTAGGTAGCGGCCTTGCGAAGGCCTGATCCCCCTCCAAAGAGTCCTACCGACTGTGTATACGATTTAGAAACTTGAAAAAGTGGCCAAGATCCAACAAAGGACTGTATAAATACAGACAGACAGACAGGCAGACAGGCAGACAGACAGATAGATAGATAGATAGATAGATAGATAGATAGATAGATAGATAGATAGATAGACGCATGTCATGTTTCATGTAGCTGAATGAAAGCTTTTGCGCAACATTTACATGAGATTAACTCTGCCTAAACTGTCAAAACTCGTTTGTAGAGCAGCACCATCTGCCGTGATATTCAAGAACTGTATACTTTGTCAGATTCTGTATTTATGCATTTCATATAATTTTGCCCGTGGTTTTGTATGTGTGTGAAACTAGGTCTCTGACATTAGGGGATGAACATAGACTGAGAGTGTTTGAGAATAGGGCGCTGAGGAGAATATTTGGACCGAACAGAGGTGAAGTGACAGGAGGTTGGAGAAAACTGCACAATGAGGAGTTTCATAACTTGTACTCTTCTCCAAGTATAATCAGAATTATCAAGTCAAGGAGGATGCGGTAGGCGGGGCACACAGCACGAATGGGGCGAAAAATAATGCATATAGAATTTTAATGGGATGACCAGAAGGAAATAAAACATTAGGAAGACCTAAACGTAGGTGGGAGGATAATATGAAAATGGTTCTTAGCGAGATGATGGGGTGGTATGGACTGGATTTATCTCGATCAGGATAGGGACCAATGGAGGACTTTTGTGAATACGGTAATGAACTTTCGGGTTGCATGACATGCTGAGAAGTTCTTGAGTAGTTGCACAATTGGCGGCTTCTCAAAAAGGACTGAGCTTCATGTAGTTAGTTTTAGTTAGGTAGTATGATTCTTAGAAAATACAGCACTAACCCATTGGTCTGTTGAGACGCATTGTGCGTGATTTCGTATTCTTATGGCGGTTACTTAAGTATATCATTCTCTGGGATGTGGCGCCATGTGTTGTGGTGAAAGGTTACCGACATCTCAGAGGAATGTACAGCATCTAACTTCAAGGTCGATAAAGGCGCTCAAGCCAAACAAGCATTTAGCCAGCGTAATGCTGGCATCTTGCTTATCCGGCTTGCTGAGCTAGGAGGGAGAGAGTACGTTCTTTCGAAACGTCGAATCTCACATTCATATTACCATTGTTTCTAACCATTCTGACGTCTTCATTTTCTTTCCACCCGCAATGAAACGTCTTTCACGTGCCCCAAAAGTTAAGAAGAGAGGCAAACTATACTGTCTTGATACACATACAGGCCATATTTACAGGTATTTAATGTCCCTAAGGGCGGCCACACACCAACTGCGTCAAGACAAGCATCAAGACATGAGAAAAAAAACGCCGTCTTGCTTCATTCGTGATTGGTCAGCATCATGACTCAGACCGGTGGGCGGCGGTTTTCTTTACGTCCTTTCTTTACGTCATGTCGCAGACATCGTGTCTTCACTGTTACATGTCTTGACACATGCCGGTGTGCGTCCTACCTAAGGCTTACATCGTAACGATCTCATGGGAAATACGTTTAGAGTAAAATATTTGAAACGTTAATGTCTTCCTCAAGACGTCTGACGTTATTACGAGTATGTAGAAGGTATGCCCTATATAATACATAGCTGTATGTGTTCCCACACCTGTTTCGTTGCTAGGCAACCAACCATACGTAGATTAATTAACCCATACAGCAACTTTTATGATATTGACAAGACTTCATTTCGCATTTAGAACCCATATGTATTGATAATGACAATTCTTCGTTTGTTTTTGCAGCGAGCCAATTTCCTAGTGTAATTTCAAATATCAAAATGCCCTAATTTTATTTATACTGCTTATGATATTGCAGATTCATATAGGCCTACAGTATTTATGTAAAATTCTTGTAGGTACTTGAATTAAATGGTGTATGCGGTAGCGTAGTTGGTTGAGGCACTATGTTACAAGCCAAATTCGAAGTTGGGATTCGAGTCACAATGAGGTGATTTTTTTTTAATTGACCTAATCATTCCAGCCGCACTATGGCCCTAGGGACGACTCAGCCTCTAACAGAAATGAGTACCAAGAATCTTCCTGGGGCATTAGGGTGGCCGGTGTGTAAGGCTGACAACCTTAACGCCATCTGTGAACCGATTTTCTAGAAAATGTGGGAGCTTCGACGTCTCACAGTCATATGGACCTTCACGGCCTGTGATACCTTCTTTACCTTTTTTCCCCTTGGCACTACAGCCCCGGTGGGCCTAGGCCTACCTCCATGAACTTCTCCGTTCACGGTTTTTCTAGATCTTACACATTCTGTAGGACTCCTTGGGCGGGTGATCAGCTCGTCGCAAGGCCTCTACCTGTACACAAACTAAACATCCATGCCCTGAGTGGGATTCGAACCCACGATCCCGGTTTCCAAGCGAGCGAAGACAGTGCATGCCTTATACCGCTCGGCTACCGTGACCGGGCATCTCTACCTTTACTTAAATTAGATAAATGTGAGATAAAGAATTTCATTAATTGAGAAAGACCAGAAGAAAATAAGTACCCCTACTTTACTACACAACTAGCAAGAGCATTTATAAGACAATCTTAGTGTCCCAAACCCCAAAATATCGCATATTATACAGATACTGTAAAGTGGGAAGTTTGCAAGGAGAGGCCAGTAAATTTAAGCGGAAGTTTCTTTTGATGGTTTTGCGGTACGAATCGTGTGATATAGAGCCGAGGGTTTGGATAACAGTAGTGCTAGTTCGTAAAGCGTAACTGCGAAAGAGAAGTCAGACGTAAGTTGGGGAATGTTTGATATTGGCAATCGATCCTTGCTCTAATGGTTTGAAATCATTCTGGCCCTACCGGCTGTAGGTGTAACATCGACTGCAGCTATAGTGATTTACCATTGCGGTAGAATGTAATGGCTCAGCCTCCTGAGCTTCCTCCAGCAATAGTCCCCCCTTCTCCCATCTCTAACTATACTCTTTTCAATGAATCATGGCAACTGAGCAGTTCCACCAGCTACAGACCAAACGCAATATATTTTATAGAACAGTAACTGAGGCAGAAATTCCCAGCTAATGTTCCTCTCCTCACAGATGAAGTACATATGTGTCTAGAAGGATGTCTGGACATTGTCTCATTATATTGTGTTAAAGAAGAGAGAGGCGTTCCGCTTTCATTTTGTGATCTCCATGGCATTCTAAACATCCAAGAGGCTGTCACTTTCAGAATAATAGGTATCACAGCTGCTAGTGTGCTTTCATCATTAGTTCTGGTCGTATAATATATGGTGAAGAAGTTTGGTAAATATATACTCAAGGTTTAATTTGCTGGGGGCAACTTTTAAGGTTGTGTGCTGTTGTGTGCATAGCATTTTGGTGTGCTACAAGGCCAAACTTTTTTATATAAATGTTACTTCTATGATATGTTTTAATCTTGTAGGATTGGTCGTTCGACTGGTTACATTTCTACTGATCATCGCCAGCACAGTCATTCTTGGCTTCAGGTATCGTCGAGATCTACGACCAAAATTTTTGTTCTGTCCTAGACTTTTTTGTGTTTAGAACTGGGGCCTCCACTTCGACAAGGGAAGTGGTCGGCATCTCTGTGTTGGTTCTACGTTTTCTTTGCACCTTAGTTTCAGCACGACTGACTGACTTCTAAATTCCTGCTGGCCTTCGCCAGCACAGTGATTCTTGGCTCCTAGTTCCACGGGAATCATGATCATATTTTACTCTCTGACGGCTCTAGTAGACGTCAGGCCTCTGTCTTTAAAGGCTGTCCAGTCCAGCCCAGTATATTGCTGCTGGCCCTCGCCAGCCAATCGTTCATGGTATCGTGCCCCGTCGTAACCATGACCTTATAGTTGTTCTTTCTAAGACTTTGACGTGTTTTGAAATAGGGCCACCACTTCAGCGAGAGGAGGGGTCTGACTACTGCTGGTCACTCCCTCTGTTGGGGATGACTCGAGTGGGCATTTTACTACCTGGCCGTTATCCTCCCGGTGCCCATTGAGTAGGAGTCTTTCTGGGCCCCAGAGCCAGTCTTGAAGCTATGGAGTAGAGAAAAATCTGTTGCCCCTGCCGGAAATCTTACCCTGTCCGTTCAGCCCGTAGCCCATCTCTATAACGACTGAGCTTTCGCTGCTCTATAATAATCAGAGAGTAGAAAGATTGTTTTTACGGAATTATTACTTTACCTTTTTATAAGTTTATTAATATTTTGAACCCCATTTAAAATCGTTTTAGTTGATTGAGTGAAGCCGAGATGAGGCTACTTGTTCTATCTCTGAGTCTGAAGCTATAGAAATGAAGAATCGCGTTACAAAGTACAGGGTGGGGCGCAGAAACTTCCGCGACTGTTGCGTTCGCCAAGCCTATCCCCACTTTTCTGAGACCTCCCCTCCCTTCACAATGCATCTTCACAAAAAGGAAGTTTCTGCGCCCCACCCTGTACTACGAATATTGAAGTAACATAATATTTTCAAGGTAGTTTCTTGTGTTACGTCAGCCCGTTTCCTTTTAAATGACATCATATTCTTCTGTGTATAACGGAAATCATTTTTCTCTTAAGGAAATTATAGAACACATTTAGCTTGTTACGTAACACACAAAGGTGAAAGTAAATATATTACGTCTGGCGTTCGAATCAACCTCCATCTATGTCGAGCGTTTTTTGTTTAGTGAGGGTCTGAAGGTTGACTCAGCTAAAAGCTACGGAAGAAAATGTTAGCGCCACTTCTGCTGTGGCGATAAATGCTTGGATCGGAATGCAGCGACTTGGTTGGTATTCATTGAGCAAACGAGTTCAGTGATTAGCCTAATTTGTGTGCATAATCGAATCACCCTGATGGATGCGTACGAATGGGTACAGCAAGGGGGAAAGTCTGGACCCCGGATTGTTTCAGATGGCTGACAATTATCAGGCAGTTCTACATGCAGCTTGGTGCAGTATCACAATTATCGAGGCAAGGATTTCTGAAGCTAAGCAGTGTAGAGGTTTCTCTCTTTCTCTGATCTGTTAACATACGTGTTTGCGTGATAGAAATTCTTTTGTTTAATGAGAATCTTTTGGGTGGGAGGTTGAAGTAATATGTTTGCAGATATAAATGTAATTATAAAAGTACAGTAAATATTTTTCAGGCTCATGCTTCATTTGACATTACAAAAAAAATTGATGTTATTTCTCTATTGTTTTAGTGAGCTTTTTTCTTTTCTTTTTTTTTTTTGCTGAATCAACTCATGAAAACTAATAGTAATTTCCATCATAACATTTCGACGAACAAAGAAAACATGTTCTGTTTAAAATGTGTTTATATTTACCAGCTTCAGAGATCAGCCGGGGTGTTCCAGTCTGTATAGCGACGGACTACGCGTTGAACTAGGGACAATAATTTCTCCATAGCTTCCAGACGGGCTCTTAGGCCCACTCACCCTCCTCTCTAGTGGGTATCTAAGGTTCCTTCCTCGGGGTCAAAATTATCATGTGCGTGTAGCTGACCTCTCACCTCCATCTGGTGCTGAGGTCAAGAAATATGGAGCTATACCTCCGCTCCCCTTTACCTATTCATCACATAGTGTTCAACTAGTTAAACACAAAAAAGAACTTTACGTAATTAACTTCAGAATTGTACTACAATATGAATCAAATTAATATAAACACAAACATACCGTTCATGGACATTTGAAGTTGTTCCCTTCGACATTACTCTGTCGAAGGAAATCTATGTCCGTGAAGTCTGGTGCAGCGATATCTTTACCGAATAAGTTAACACGGACGTAATGTGTCTGACGTAATTAGAAGCTACCATGTTAGAGTATTATCCGAGGAGGTAAAAAGTAAAAACGGTAAAGTTGTCCCTGTGCTTAACTAATTAAGCACTACGCCATAAAGACGTATGGGGGAGTAAATATATAAATCGAAATTTTCTTGACCTCGGCACTATCTGGAGGTGAGTGGTCATTTTCATGCCCTGGTAGCTTTGCCCCCAGAGAAAGAGTCCCCGTTACCCATTGGATAGGGGTTGGTTGGGACCCAGAGCCGGTCTGGACGACGTGGAGAAAAGAAAATTCTTGACCCTAAAGCTACTCGAACTCTGAACCCATGGTCGTCCAGCCCATAGCCAGTCTCTATACCGTCTGTGCTCTCCCGGCTCCCTTTCCGAAGAGGTACGTATTCTAATTGAAGATTTTGTGATTTTTCTGTAGGCGAATGTGAGGATAAGATTTTGAAATATCCACGACCGCTTCCTACCGGATCCTTTGGACTGTTTAGATAACACCTCATTCGGTGCTTCATAGCGTTTCAGTTGATACAGCCTAGTTAAGTAATGTGCCCTCATCAGTATGTGTGAGATCCCACAATAATAACTGATACTACGTGTGGAATTGAAACATTGTAACACAAATAGGTCTATGAGAGTTTTAAAAACTACTTGCGACAGTGGCCCGCGAATTTTTTATTCTCGGAACCATGCTGATACTGAGGGTACACAGATCGAAACAAAAACCAGTCTTAAGCATGCACAAAATATTGAGAAAACATATAAGAGCGAGTTTTGTTTCGTACCTAGCCCTACTCTGGGTATTACAATCAGATTTAGAGGTTTCGAGCTCTAGGTAGGCGGTGCCATAGCTCAGGCGGTTAGTGGCCGGTTCCTCAAGTCGGGTCATGTGGGATTTGTGGTGGACGAAGTGGCATTGGAGCAGGCTTTCTACGAATAATTTGGTTTCCCCTGCCAATTCTGATTCCACCCACTGCTCCACACTCATCATCTATCATCTGGGGCTGGTACAATAAGCCAATTAGTGGCCGACTTACCAAGTGGACTCAGTCTCACCCCCCACCCAAAGAAAAAAAAACTACAGTTATAGGAATGGATGTAGGAGTTGAAATGGACGACCAAAAGAACAGACTTCATATCCGGTGCTTAACATATCGACGTCTATGAGTATAAAATACGGAGATTGGTTCGGAATCCGGAAAACGACCATTTTAAAATGTTAAGGGTAATTCTAGTGCCTACTGAGTAGAGATTGGTGTTTCCTGTTTGCAGGCGCACTTCTTTTAATTACTGCCATGGTAGCTGAGTGAACATGATCTGATTACTCTTGTTGAAACGGATTTGAACAACGTATTGCCAGGGAACAACTTTGTAAACACGAATACATGCAGCAATGGAAGGGAAACGGTGTTTTCTTTGCGATCCGCGCCGGAAAAATGGACGGAGCTATAGGAAGTCTGTTTGCCAGGCAACGCAGCTGTAAACATGAATCCACAACAATGAGAGATCGTGTTTTCCGTGGGGTCTGTGCAAAGGAGTTATCTTAAAGACGAACGGCGCTACGAGTTAAGTTCTGAGTTGGAAGATAGCCAAGGTAGTTCGTAGTTGAAGAAGTGTTAGAAGTCGACCTGTAAAGACTTAGAGTGTGATTGGACGAATTTATTCATATGTAATATTTGGAGTGTGTGATTCAGTGAGACTGTTATAGTTCCTGTGTTTTAATTGTGTTACCAGGAGAGGACTAATTTGTGTAAATCAGCGATAGCGAGGTGTTTATATATGATTAAGAGAATTAGTAACCGAGGTGCTAATAAATCCAATCATCCGAAATATTTCTGTACGAGTACAGAAATTCTGTATAGTACGAATTAGTATAACGTGGACGTAAGATGACGTGAGCAGTTACAATTTGTATTACTGTTCATACAGTATACTATAAAATAGTTTCTACGTCAGCTGTCATGTAGCATTTCGTGACAATTGGCTGATCAGCGGAATGTTGTATCTAATAACGTGTGGCCACCAATGTTTCCTGACTTCGCTTTAATTGTTGCAGGGGATGCACGAGGTGCCGGGGGTGCGGCTGCCACTTCAAACGAGCTACGCTTCACCGAGCCACCACGCCGTGTTCATGTACAGCACGACTGGGGGCACGGAGGGTAGCGTGACCCTTCAGCTGCGAGACACAGATGACCTGGATGACAAAAGCGGCCTAGCATCCGTGCTGGCCCGCCTCCAGCAGGAGGACGCCACCCTCAGCATCAGTTACCAGGACAGTGAGATGCTCACCGAGGGCAGTATCGACGTCCTACTCGGCACAGGTTCTCTGCACACCACCGGTGAGTCACATATTTCAGTATATCGCCGACAAAGTCGTTTCGCTTGCACTGTGACTCCGTAGATGTAGGACCGTTAAATCTGAATACAGAATATTTTATTTTGTTAGTGGGGTGGGACTAAGTCCCTTGTACTGCGGCCACTTCTGGCCTATTATACCAGCCCCAGATGATAGGTGAGGGTGATTGTGGAGCAATTGGTGGAATGAAGGTTGGCAGGGGAAACCGAAGTACTCGGAGAAAACCTGCCCCAACGTCACTTTGTCCACCACAAATCCCACTTGACCAGACCCGGGATCGAACCCGGGCCGCCGCCGTGGGAAGCCAGCGACTAACCGCTTGAGCTATGGCGCGGCCTCATACAGAATATTACAAATGTTCATACAGTTATTGACAGTTTGGGCATTGTCTATCATCCTTTTCTTTTCAGCCCACTTTTGAAAAATAAAAGTAGGCTTATGCTTTCATTTTCCTGTCTCTGTATCTGTGTATCCCCACCATCAACTTCTGAATTCCTTAACCAATATTTATGAAACTTATATAATGGCATCTGAGCCAATCTCAGCGGCGTACTTCATAAATCCTTCTTAATTTCACTGGTAGTGCGGAATGCTGGTGCCTGCTTATACTTTCGGCCGTAAACAAACTTTTCTAACAAATTCTTCATGTTTTTCTCAGTCCCTCCACCAAAATGCCAATGTAGTACTTCAAGTTAGGCAACGACTGATTCTGTCCACATTATTTTCAACGAAATATTCACTAATAATACTACCATTTGACGTTATATTGTCTGAGCTACTTACGGTATTGTTAAATAAATAAATAAACCATACACACAAATTAAATGAGTTCATTGGTAATGCCTCATACAGCGAAGAAATGCTGAATCTTAATCAGATCTATCTGGTTCGTCTTGAATTGCCTTTCTTTTGTTTTCCTGTACACTGCTGCCATCATTATATTTAAATTCATGACTCTATTATTAACCGTGCTTTTAAAATAATTTATACTGAAGTTTGATATCCCCCCTCCTCCTGCTCTCTCTCTCTCTGCTTTAACAATCTAAAATGAAACTTAATACTTTAGGGATGCGATGTTTTCATCGTTTCGGTTGGTGATGACTGACGTCACATAATAACATGTCTAGTATAGTCCCTCTCGGTTCAGTGCATGCAGTAATCTGTCTCTGGTTACATCCATTTGTCTCAGTCAACGGCAACAACATTGGTTATAAATACAGCATTTTACGGACAGCCTGACTTTCTAGAAATATAACGTAATGTATATAAATTATGAAGTCTGCTTACGTATGTCTCTCCCTCTCTCATTCCCTCCCTCTCTCGCTTTTACATGTGTGAATAGATCTTAAACATGCAGCTCTCTTTTATCATGCCTAGAAAATTTATGTTGATACGTGTCATTAAAATCAGTATTCGGAGCATGAGACCGCCTCTGTGGTCTAGTGGTCACAATACCTGGCTACATATTCAGAGATCCTGAGTTTGATTCCCGGGGCTAAAAGATTTTCTGTGAAGTAGTGGGTCTGGAACGGGGTCCACTCAGCCTCGTGAGGATAATTGAGGAGCTATTACAAAGAAATAGCGGCTCCGGTTCAGAAAACCGAAATTAACGGCCGTGGGGATTCGTTGCGCTGACCACACGACACTCTCTATCCGCTAAAGTTGGCCCTAACTTCGCCGACAAGCGACAGTCGCTAGGTCGGTATAGTTCGCTTGCAGACTAAAGGCCACGGAATTGAATTCGTAGAAGGAACATCAAAGAATTCTTTTTCTGAATATAACAGTTCGGTGCAGGCGGGTTCGAACCTCGTTGTCTTCACGAAGAAGTACAAGCCCAGTCTCTCCACTAGTAACAGAACTAATTATGTTGCAAGTTCAGGTGAGTTTAATACATACAGCGTACTGAGGGGTAACGTTGAGGATAGTGTAAATTCTTAGCCATGCAGCTGACTTTCTTAATTCAGCCTTCTCGTGGTTTTCTTCAGTCTGTATACACATAAGGTAATGTTGGGAAAATACACTCCATATAGGTTAGGATCACTTCCATCATAACTCTTACGTATCTGTCGTAATCACATTTCTGTAACATCCGTCACCAAAGTACTCGGAGAATACCTGCCCCAGCGCCACTTTGACCACCACAAATCCCACTTGACCAGACTCGGGATCGAACCCGGGCGCCGCGGTGGGAAGCCAGTGACTAACCGCTTGAGTTATGGAGTGGTGGTCTCCTCCTAGGTCTTTCTGTTGTCTCCTTCCGTCTTTCCGAAGTGAATACTAAAACTTCTTACACACTTCCCTTCCATGCATGTCGCATGCCCTCCTCTTCTCATTTTGCTTGATCTGATCATTCATAAAATATTTCTTTCGAGGAGTACAAATTATGAAACTGCTTCCCTATTATGCACTTTTCTCCTGGCTCCCGTTACTTCCCTCCAGCAGCCTCGTTATGGGATCACATAGCCTATTCAAGTCTAGTGGACGTAATCATTAGCTCACTCCGTTTCCAAAGATGTCAGGTAACTGCACTTCCACGTGTTCAGACCTCGGTATTTGTGCGGGTGTTTGTATTTCCAACCTTCTCAGTGGCAAAGCATGAGCTAAAAAATAGATGAAGTTATTCCTGTAACAAGTCATGGAGGCACAGAGGGTTGTGAGACGTCGAGGCTCCTACATTTTCTAGACAATCTGCAAACAGATGGCGGTGAGGTTGTCAGCCTTATGTGACGGCCGCCCTTTACTCCCCCCCAGGAAGATTCCTGATACTCATTTCTGTTAGAGACTGAGTAGACCCCAAGGCTACTAAATTAACGCACACAGACATCCGTGCCTCAATTGGGGTTCGAATCCACGATCATAGTGTCCGAGCGGGCGACGACGGCTCATGACTTAGACGACGCGGCTACTGTGATCGGCCGAAACATTTTTAATTGAGATAAATACAAGTATTTAGCAAGTTACGCTCGAGATTCGCACGAAAACGTTTGTAGATCGTCAGGTCGTCGTGTAAACTGTCGGATATTTTTAATCCATAATGAAATTGGAATGTATCGACAAATGTTACGTAATCAGCTCAGTATCACATTCCATTGGGATTTGTTCAGGTGCCCTGGCGCTGTTTCATGCGGACGGACGGATGAAGAGATGGATGGCGGAACTAAGGGGCGCATTTATGCAACCATTCGTTGCGAAACACGTCCAAAAGTAGAAAACACTAGCAATGACAGGAGGGGTACACATACAGACACACAGACCGGTAGGAGGGATTTAGCAAGCAGCCCACTGAGGTGGGCTGATGTGTCATGATATACCATATACCAAGTTTCATAAAGATTGGTTTAGGCATTCAAAAGTTAACAGAGGTGATAGGCCACGCCATAGCTCAAACGGTTAGTCGCTGGCTTCCCACCGCGGCGGCCCGAGTTCGATCCCGGGTCTGGTCAAGTGGGATTTGTGGTGGATAAAGTAGCGCTGAGGCGGGTTTTTTCCGATTGCTTCGGTTTTCCCCTACCAATCTTCATTTCACCAAATTCTCCATCATCATAATCACCCGGGGCAGGCTACAATAGGCCAATCAGTGACCGCCGTGCCGAGTGGACCCAGTTGTGTGTGTGTATGTGTGTGTGTGTAACAGTGGATCGTGAAGTGTCAATCAGCAATAGCTCTGTGTTGCCTGTACCACGTGTTTGAGTGTAATTAAGAGAGAGTGTGTAACCAAAATGTTAATATATCCAATCATCCGAACTACAAGGTGAATCATATAGAACCGGCCCGATGAATTTGCTAATAATTCCTCAGATGATGCATATAACCGCTCACAATTACGACATAATAATCTGTGGACCATGCTGAGTCGAATGGTGTGCTCATGATCTGGCAAGTGGCAGCCCTTAAGCTACAAGGTCAAGGACAATCCCGATACGTGTCTGCAGTGCGCAGGCGACAGTCATGGAGTACACTGTTGAACAGCGAACGTTTCTAGTGCCTACTTGAAAACGGCGGACACTTTCAACACCTGCTCTGATCACGGCACACAATCCAAGATAAGATATGTCTAAATTACTTTAATATCTGTATGGTATATTTTATATTACAGCTCATTTCGTCGGGCCGGTTCTATATGAATCACCCTATAGAACCGTCATTTCATCACGCGTACTATCCTACACGTGAAAATACATAATCATGATTAGAAATGTTGATAGTGTGTATTCATTATTAATAGTATTTTCACAACATATATATGATTTCTCAATTTCTGTTATGCGCCCTGCATCATCTGACTGGCCGTCTTGCTGTTCCGCGCTACTGTATCATATATCAGACACCCTGTATGTCGTGAATATTTGGACGTTTTATTTCAGCTGCCTGTGCTGTATTGCCCCGTGGGAAAAGGACGCAGTCAATCCCATGCACTTGTCATGCCGCTGATGTAAACGGCTCTTTGTGGTCGGAATGCTGTCACAGCTCCCACATTTTTATACCAGACTTCAACCTCCAGCTCCGCTCCAACACTTTGTTCTTTCATCTGAGGGAGCAAAAATGTCCTATATTGCAGGCTTGTGAGCGTTTGTCTTTTTAGAATTGGCAGTGAAAGAGGCGCATGTTTTTAAAATGATACGGTACACTCAAAAGGAAAGCAGGTGACGTTTCTCTGTGTATTTATCAGTCCTGAGTCAACTTGAGGCGTGTCAAGGGAAATCACTAAGAATTGGATAAGGTGAATAAAGAGAATTACTTAATACCAAGTTAAGAAAGTGTTTGTACGAGCAGTAATTTCAGAAATTAACATCGAGTACAGACGTGTGACGCGAAACAGAGGATACAGTGAAACAACGTTAACAGAACTCACATACATGAGATCATGTGATAATGGCCGTATACGGCCGAAGCATGTAGTAACATAAAACGTATTTTTTTTCCCCTTGACACTACAGCCCCAGTGGGCCTAGGCCTACCTCAATGAACTTCTCCGTTCACTTCGGTTTTTCTAGAGCTTACACATTCGGTAGGACTCCTTGGGCGGGTGATTAGCTCGTCGCAAGGCCTCACCTGTACACAAACACAGAAAGACGCACACACACAAACTAAAACATCCATGCCCTGAGTGGGATTCGAACCCACGATCCCGGTTTCCAAGCGAGAGAAGACAGTACATGCCTTAGACCNATTGGCCTATTATAGCCTGCCCCGGGTGATTATGATGATGGAGAATTTAGTGGAATGAAGATTGGCAGGGGAAACCGAAGTACTAGGAGACAATCCGCCCCAGCACCACTTTGTCCACCACAAAATCCACTTGACCAGACCCGGGATCGAACCCGGGCCGCCGCGGTGGGAAGCCAGCGACTAACCGCTTGAGCTATGGCACGGCTTTCATTTTATGTTGTTTGTGTTCATAATTGTAATTACCAGTATCTACACTGTGCTGTGTCGGTAATTGGCCCTGTGGCTTTTCACTCGGCACAAAAATAATAAAGAATTGATTAGAATTATTATGAATATTATTTGTCATCATCAGGGTACACGATAGCGTAGTTCGTTGATGCACTATGCTACAGTCCGGAAGGTCTCGGGCTCGATTCCAGATGAGGCCATTGGTATTTTTAATTGGTCTAATCCTTCCAGCCGCAATCAGGCCCTGAGGTCGCCCCAGCCTCTAACAGAAATGAACACCAGGAATCTTCCTGGGGGTAAAGGGCTGCCGGCGCGTAAGGCTGACTTCACCAACATCTGTGAGCCGATTGTCTAGAAAATGTGGGAACCTCGACGCCTCACAACCCTACGGGCCTCCACAGCCTGTTAACAAAGGATAGCCTTACCTTTATTTATTATCATCATCATTATCGTCAAGGTATGGATCTTTCCATACGTTCCCTTTCCATATAGAACAAGTCGAAACTTCCAGCAAAACTTCTGGCGTTCAATTGACCTTGTTCCTTTAGTATGTAGTTCATTGGTTGCTTTAGAATGCGTTCAGGTTCCATTCTTTCAGCACGATGAATTCAATTAAGTCTACTATTCTAAATTTATTATTTAAATTATTATTTTTATTATTTATATATATATTTATTATTATTTAAATCAAATATATATAATTGTTTTTAATCACTGTGTTTCTAAATTTATCCTTTAATCTGTATCCCGCCACAGTCCTAAGAAATCTTGTTTTTCTGCCATTGTCTCCTCTTCTTTGTCAGTTTTCGTGTTTCAGATATGTATGTTAATTTCGGGATAATCATAGTTTATTTCATAATCGTTATCGTAATCCGTAACAGCCTATGGAAGATGTAGAGTTCATACGTGTACTTCTTCCTATGATGACTCTGCTGTTTGATAAAAAGCAAGATAACAGACAGACCAACTGACCTAGATATCCGATTGTCTTATGCCTTCTATGATCGCCTCTGTGGTCTAGTGGTCAGCGTTCCTGGCTACAGATCTAGAGCTCCGGGTTCGATTCCCGGCGCTATCAGATTTTTTTGGAGAAGCAGTGAGTCTGGAACGGGGTCCACTCAGCCTCGTGATGCTAATTTAGGAGCTATATAGTCCCTGACGTTCACTGATGGCTATTGGTTTCGGGGCCATTTATTAAGGGCCCAAGATACCAAATCTCAGTCTTGTCATTAAGGAATCCTCGCCCGAGAGATTAGATTCTGATGTGGTTTCCGCATCCCAGTTTATTCGCACTAAGCTAAGAATTGCACAATATCTTCAGATTGGAAAGGTATCTGGAAGCTAGATGTCACTGCGATCTGATATATTTATCGTTGCTTATCTGTACGTGACCTCGAGGGGTCTTTACATTTGCCTGGATGCCTTGGCCTCTTTTTTTATATCTTCTCTTTTTCCTTCCGCTACTTTTACTTCCTCTCTTTAATGTTTTTACTGTTAACTTCTTATTTTTTCTTATTCTCATTAAGATTTTTTTTTCGATTTTCTTGTTCCCATAACTTCGTGCTTTTATTTTATGCCCTGTAATTACATCTGTGTAGTGCCTTTGAAAGCGACATCGCATGCCCTAACTTCATGTTCTTGCGTTTCAGATCACGACCTAGAAATATTGCTCCGTTATGGTCCTTTGTTTGTAGTGTTGAAAATGGAGGGAAACAACATCCTAAGAGCTAGAATTTCTGAAGCATTTTAACCGGATTTCAACATACTGGTCTCTCTTCACCATTTCCGCCCCGCAAAGCTAAGTGAACATCGCCACCACTTGTACTTTATATGCGGGAAATTTTCTCATCAAATCTTGACACAGATCTATATAATCGACATTTATTGTGGTTTTCTTCAGCCGCTCCGGTGGAAACTGTATTAAGATAGGCCCACATCACTACTGGTTTCCTCAACATTTTTCCAATTCAGTATTCGTAATTTTATTATCTTGACATTACGTCTTCAGCTCTGTACGTAACATCACCTTCGATAAATCAATACGAAGGAAATAAACATCCAGGCTTGTATCCTGAAGGTACACGGTTCGACTCCGATAGCGTTATTATCTATTTTGGTTAAGGTCATGAATCTTCGACACAAATTCCGGGTCAGCACCGTGAAACAAGCCATACATTTATGGTAATGTTTCCATGCACTAGAAAGCTTTAGGCCCGTAAACCTTCGTATCGAAATAGAGTCGTTTAATAATCCAAGAATCCTTTTGCCTTTCGCTTTAGATGTGCGTTCAGATGATGACAATTGGTTCGAATCTAGGCCAGTTTTTCCTTTATGTTAAGTCCTTCGTTTTCCGTAATCTGTTTAGGTGAATGCTAAGGTAGTGTCTTGCAATTGGCCACTGTCGTTTCCTTTCAAATTCTTGCCTGCTCAACAGTTACGATCCTAATCACGTCTCGTTCGACGTTTTATGACATCTTGAGTTGAAGCAGCGCCGTAAAATTACCTCCCAATAGCATTCGAAGCTTTATAACCTCATCAGCTGAAACGATATCTTTAAATAACCTCCACATTTCATTTGTCACAATGTGATCTCATCAGCTGAATCAGCGCAGTTACATTAACTTCCCGCCTATTCGGCAATACATAGCCTCATCACCTGACACAATGTCGTTAAATAACCTTATTTCTTGGGTCTCATCAATTGAAACAGTGTCGTTAAATGTCTTTCCTATCTCATCCAGTACTATATAACGTTATCAACTGAAACACCTTCGTCAAACTAGATAAATATCCTGCCTCATTCTACATTATGTATCTTAACTTTATTAACTGAAACAGTGCCGTTAAATAACCTTCCAAACTTATTCGAGACTATATAACATCTTCATTTAAAAGAGATTCATTAAATGACCGGAAGGTCACAGAAAGAGAAAGTGCCACGTGGAATTTCTCTTACACGGTAGCAAGATGTAGTTCTGCTTGTGGACTGTATCACTCCGCGTCCGCCATTGTTTCTGTACCAGCTATCTAATGGCGGTACACTGGAGAAGAGAGGGCTCTCTTGCAGGTTTATCGCTCGTTTTATCGCACTTGTGTTGCCCGTTTTTACGATCACCCTGTATACATATCCATGAGCTGCGAGCGATATGGATCCCGTGCCGCTACTGAATATTGCATGCATAGGCCTTACAGCCACATCACACGAAACTCCTAGATGTACGAACAGCGCGACGGCAGTTTCTCTTCACACCGAGCATTTAGAACACATGTCCCGTCATAGGTGAACCACCCGGTGGTTTTACGACCTTCAGAAATCTTACATAACCACAGTCTGTATGTATGTTAAAATTAAAAAGATTCATGCACTAGCTCTCCCATTTTATTCGCTCAATACTGAACTTCGTAAAACAAAACAGGCGCACAAACACCTGTGACTTAGACATCTCTATACATAGAAGATATGTCACTGTGGTTTGATCCAGTACTACTCGAGTTCAGGTACATGCATTTTCAAAATTCTCTATTTGCGAGAATACCTCATTCACCTTGGAGCCGGGATATCTCAGTTGATATAACGACTGGCTACGGGCTGGAGGACCGAGGAGTCGGAATCCGAATCCCACTGGAGTAAGAATTTTTACTACCCCATGTCGTCCAGACCGGCTCTGTGGTCCACTCAACCTCTCATACAATGGTTACTGGTGGCTCTTTCCTCGAGGAAAAATCAGCCGGGGCGTGGAGCTGACCATTCACCTCCAACTAGTGCCGAGGTCAAGAAAATGTGGATCTATACATCCATTCGCCCATACGCCTTCATGGCATAATGCTTAATTAGTTCTTTTGCCTCATTCACCTTAATGTCTGCTTCTGCAAAATATACAATATGTAAAAAATATAATTGTATTTCTTAATTCATATGGATGTGAAATCTGGTCTTCTGCTGCAAGAAAAGAACAGCGGTTGAGGATGAAGAGTAGGGCGGGGTAACCCGGTAAAAGTTGACTAGCATTTCGGAAGACCTCACTACCTCCATCTTCAGTTTCGACGAGTAAGCCAAGCAAGAAGCCGGCTGGAAGATAGGAGCAGTAGGTTCCTCCGAAACATCGACGAATGTACCAGTCTACACGGTGTTACAACCCAGAAGATAATACTGTTCTTAGTCAGTTCATTAAGGGAGGAACATAGACTGAGGGTGTTTGAGAACAGAGTGTTGAAGAGAATATGTGGACCGAAGAGAGATGAAGTGACAGGAGGTTGGAGAAAACTGCATAATGAGGAGCTTCATAACTTGTGCTCTTCTCCAAGCATAATTAGAAAGATCAAGCCAAGGAGGATGAGGTGGGCAGGGCATGTAGCAGAAATGGGAGAGAAAAGGAATTCGTATAGGATATTAGTGGGAAAGCCAGAAGGAAAGAGACCACTGAGAAGACCAAGGCGTAGATGGGTGGACAATATTAAAACGGATCTTAGAGAGATAGGATGGGATGGTATGGATTGGATTGATCTGGCTCAGGATAGGAACCAGTGTAGAACTCTTGTGAACACGGTAATGAACCTTCGGGTTCCATTAAATGCTGGGAAATTCTTGAGTAGCTGCAGAATTGGCGGCTCCTCAATAAGGGCTCAGCTCTATGAGCAAGTAAGTAAGTCATCAGTTTACTCCTGGTGAAAGAGTTTTGTATAAGAGGCTAAATGGTCTGGACCCTGTGGAGAAGAGAAAAATCGCTTATCTCTGCTGAGCATTGAACATCGTCCAGTCCGTCGCTACACTGACTGAACTATACCTGCTTCAATGTTATATAGTCCAGATCACCGTAAAATTTTCATTTGATATTGTACACCCCTGGTCTATATGTGCAGGTAGTTATGTCGAAGTGATTCCGCCATGACTGAACAAAACCCCCTCCTGCCGTTATCCTAACTATAGTGAACGTTTAAATATTCTGAACATGCCGTGTGTTCTGAACACGGTATATTATCTCGCCCGTACTTGACAAGCTCCTATCCTATATCATCTTCAGTAATCCACTGGAATACTTTGCTGTGTAGCGTATATAGTGCGCGTGGTTGAATTTCGATCTTTGGAAGTGCAGCCTCTCTGAAAGATAAAACGCTATGTAGCATGGAGCATTTACTTCCGAAACCCGTACCGTGTCGTGACATATCTCCTGCTACGTCCCTACCCCTTTTCCGTGACATTTACTGCATACTGATTAACAGGTCCCTTCGAACCGAATTCTATTATTCAAGACATGTAGAGCTACAACTAGGTTCGAATTCCATTGTGGACGTAACTTTTATACACTGTTTAAGTTTGTCTGTTGCATTTTACAACGGAAATGGATTCAGTTAGCGTCCTAGACGGTAATCCCTTGTTACTAACAAAATGTAAGACTGGTTGTTTAAAAAAAAACTGAGGATTAAAATCGTTTGGGTGAGCTGCACGTGATTTCTATAAATAGTATCAGCTAACATTGGTGTCGTCCCTGTAAAGTGACTAAGCTGCCGTTGTAGCATAAGATACGTAGGATAGGCATGATCTGCTTCGCAAAACCTGGACTGAGAGAGGCCTTGTATAATTTTTTTTCTTGCTAGTGGGGTGGGACTATGTCCCTTGTACTGCGGCCACTTCTGGCCTATTGTACCAGCCCCAGATGATAGGTGAGGGTGATTGTGGAGCAATTGGTGGAATGAAGATTGGCAGGGGAAACCGAAGTACTCGTAGAAAACCTGCCCCAGCGCCAATTTTTCCACCATAAATTCCACTTGACCAGACCCGGGATCGAACCCGGGCCGCCGCAGTGGGAAGCCAGCGACTAACCGCTTCAGCTATGGCGCGGCCACAGCCTTGTATATAGTGCAAAAATAATAATTTTAATAACTTGCACACTTGACAAAAGGCCAAGCATATTCATAAGAGACAAACCCAGCTTCTCCTCAGAGAGGATGTTACATAATTCACTTGAAAAAATCTCTGGTCTTGATCCTCAAGAGACTTTGCGGTCAGCGCCGAAGTGTTAGAAGCAGAACAAACGTATAATATAGTTAGTTGTGACGTGGTAGCCGGCCAGTAAGGACGTGAACACGGAAGCTGGAGAAGCTGCAGCGTTGGAAGCCTTTACCAGGCGACAACCAGTGAAGACACAGCAGACTGAGAAGAATTCGTACGTGTTGTAGTGAATTGGAAAGTGAGTGAATTAATGTTACAGCTGTAGTTACGTTCTGTAAGTGTTCAATAAATCCAATTACCATTCCAAATTCAATCTATAATCACGCTCTACCATGTGACAATATGGTATAGCCCAGTGTTATCTAATGGAAAGATAATTTTAATCATAATACAAAGGATATGTAAGGATGTTTATATTAACTTTTTTGATCACAAAGACCTAGGAAATCACCTCGTGCAGTTATGCCCTAATGTCGTGAAACACCCTGTATATGTACCTTACGAAATTTGCACACACTTTGAGATTTGGCGCATTTGAATACTTGTCTTTCATACGTCACAGATGAACATGTCTGCTCGTCATGTAACAGACCCGTAACAAGCTACGAACGACCATGGTAACAGACAAAGAATCGTTCTTTTTATTGTCATTATTTGCCGCTGCAATCTGCAGCACTTCCGCTTCCGCTGCTCTCCCGACACATCGTGTAGCACGGACCTGAACGTCTGACATGTGCATGAGTGTCTAGTGAGTGGGATGTGGCTATACCCAGAGGCGCTGTGAAAGCGTACAATGCCTGGGAGTGGGGGTTATCACAGAGACAAAGGGGGAGGGGGACTTTACAAAATTATCGTATTAACGGGAACCAGGTCAGTCAAAGACGTACTGTAGGGTGAAGTAACAAGCACTAGAAATGTAAACTTCATTCTTCCCCTCCCCCTTGGCACTACAGCCCCAGTGGGCCTAGGCCTACCTCCATGAACTTCTCCGTTCACTTGGGTTTTTCTAGATCTTAGATATTCAGTAGGACTCCTTGGGAGGGTGATCAGCTCGTCGCAAGGCCTCTACATGTAGACAAACACAGAAAATCGCACACAAACATCCATGCCCTGAGTGGGATTCGAACCCACGATCCCGGCTTCCGAGAGAGCGAAGACAGTACATGCCTTAGACCGCTCGGCTACCGTGACCGGCACTTCATTCTTTACCCAAGAGAATTTCACCGAGGACATTATTAATATGAATGGTCTCATGGAAATTGCTGCGTGAAGGCAAATATTACAATAGTTGGGTAATGGTTAGGTTGGTACTGACCTGGTCACAATATATCAATGGTGGCATCAATGAGATGAGACCTCACCCCAGCCGGCCACAACGTCGGAAGATTATAGTTGGCCTAATTTACCAGCTGTTTGGAGCAGAGTCCTTGAGAAGCTGACGGTCACTAACCCACTCAAGAATTTCCGAACACTTTATGGAACCCGAAGGCTCATTGCTGTGTTCACGAGAGCCTGCCACTAGTCTCTATCGTGAGTTAGATGACTCCAGTCCATACAACTGCATCCAAAGTCTCTAACATCCATTTTAATACTGTCCTTCAACCTGCTTCAAAGTCTCCCTAATATTCTATTTCCTTTGGCTTTCCCGCCAAAATCTTAGATGGATTCCTCTTATATGCGTGCTATATGCACTGTCCCTCTCATACTCATTGACTTGTTAATTCTGTTTATATTAACGAAGAGTACAAGTTATGAAGATCCTCATTATGCAGGTTTCTACAACCTCCTGTTATTTCATCCCTTCTTTGTCCAAATATTATAGGCCTATATGCTAATTATGCCGGTCACGGTAGCCGAGCGGTCTAAGGGATCTACTGTCTTCGCTCGCTTGGAAACCGGGATCGTGGGTTCGAATGCCACTCAGAGCATGGATATTTGTGTGCGTTTTTCTGTGTTAGTGTATAGGTAGAGGCCTTGCGATGAGCTGACCACCCGCCCAAGGAGTCCTACCGAACGTGTAAGATCTAGAAAAACCGAACTGAACGGAGAAGTTCATGGAGGTAGGCCTAAGCCCACTGGGGCTGTAGTGCCAAGGAAAAAAATATGCTAATTATATCTATTATATATACGATATATTGCATATTATAGTTGACCACTCCATTCAAAAGGAAGGGAAACTTTTTAGAATTTACTCAATCACCAAGCCACAAAGCCATGCTAAATGCTGCCTTAAAAGCATCGGCCCCTACCTATACTGTTACTGCTTTAAAATCATCATAGAGCTGAGTATCACCGATGTTTTTCGATGGCATATTACAGAGGCTCTGCGCATACCGATTAAGCACTTTTGCTTCAAGGTAAGGAAGTCCTGTGTTTGGCCATACCGTGCAAAGATTAGCCGTTGTTCCCAGGCTGTATATTGTTTGGAAGAGAAACATTTATTTTAAGGGTTAGAGGAAACGTGTATTTCTACTAACGCGGAAATAAAACACATTTTACGAACATAATCCATATGTAGTAACAAAGACCTCATGAAATTTGTATAGGCCTGTACGGCATAAAGGTAATCTACTGTGATTAATACCTCTGAGATACATAACTGTCTCATTACGTTCTTAATGTTATCTATGCTCTTATGTCAAAGGTTCTCCAGAGCCGGTCCTATACTGCATTTAAAAAACATCGTAATTGATACTAAAGTTTGTTTTACGCTTCATTCGGTCAACTTTAGGAACCATTCAGTTTATGATCATCTTAGTACCGTATGATGCGTCGTAATAAATCCAATGCATATTTCTTGAAGTGTCTCTCACTAGAATGTATTACGCAGTTCGTTTTATACCTTCACAGTAATTGAAAATTGTGGACGCGCCATAGCTCAAGCGTTTAGTCGCTGACTTCCCACCGCGGATGCCCGGGTTCGAACCTGGTTCTGGTCAAGTGGGATTTGTGATGGACAAAGTAGCGCTGGGCGGGTTTTCTCCGAGTACTTCGGTTTCCCTTGCCATTCTTTATTCCACCAAATTCTCCATCATCATAATCACCAGTGGAAGGCTACAATAGGTCAATCAGTGGCCGCCGTGCCGAGTGGACCCAGTTGGACTCTACTCCCCACTAAGCGAATTTAAAAAAAGAAATTGAAAATTATTGATACAGTGCGTAGTCTCCGTGTGGTAACTTGATCGGAAACGTCGCTATACTACGCGGCTGTTGTAATGGCTTACGGGGGAATCTTGGCTCGACAGGTTAGCACTTCAAAACCTAACGGTAATATTCTATCTTCTATCGAAGACTTAGCCAGTTTCCTCGGATATTTTATTCCGTGTTACTATATTCTAAATTCGCCGCGAATGAAGTACGTGGTCCACAGTTTTAACATTTGTCCAGAAACAGTTTCCGCATATAATTAATTTTAGTAGCTTTTCGATCGTTAAAAACCAACTGTGGAACATGATATTATTATACAACCGTCAACACTGCAAATTCATAATATATAACCGATGTTTTTATATTATAATTCTTTTTTACGTACATTTTCTACGTGTTTCGATCCAGGTGGATTATCATCAGGCAATTTTTCATGAATTATATTATTATTTATTGAATTGTATTTTTATGTATTTCTAATGTGGGAATATATTAGTAATGATTAGTATTAATTTCATTACAGTGCTTATGTTTCGCTATATTTTTGATATTAGTTTTAAAATGTAAATCATTGTAACTTGGTTGAAAGTTAAAAGTTAAAATTAGAAGTGAAAAAATTAGGAAATATTTTTTTCTGTTCTTTATGGTGGAGCACAAGTCTATGATTTGTTATCGTGGATTAGGTGGGTTTTCTTGGAATCTGCGTTGTTTTTCAGTTCTTTGTGCGCATATTCTATGGCGGTTTTCCGCATGTATGTGAAATAATGTTCCATTTTTCTTTTTAATGACGATGATAACTTTGTGTATGTTGTATCGTGTCCAATATAAGGGTGCCATTTCTTCTTGATATTAGTTAGAGGTTGTTCCCATTCTGTGGTTATATTTGTACATAAAGGAAAATAGAACATAATTTGACATATATGCGGAATTCCGCCACGTAACATGTGCCCTAAAATCTAAAAACAACGCAGATTCACAGAAACCCCATCTACTCTACGATAAAACATCATAGACTTGTAGTCCGCACTAAATAATAGAAAAAATTTAATCTTTTTATATTTAATTTTAACTGTTTATCAGGCGAGTTATAGCGTTTTACATTTTGTGACTAATATCCATAATATAAGGAAACACAAGCATTGTAATGAAATTATCTGGTTAGCGCTTCTCATTTAAAACTTTATCACCATCATATTTAGTTTGAAATACTAATTTGTGTGGGCTTTCCAAAATATGCCTCTATAAGAGGATGGTGTCCCGGTCGAGGTTCGAACCGTGCATCCCCTTCTTCTGAATACAAAAATGGGGCGTCATCTATATAACAGCTGGCTTTGTGAGATTGTCTTTATCTTCCAAGTATTGCTTAGACGGCCGAGCTCCAGTTTTGGCTATGTAGTTTAGTTTTGTAAGAGTTTATTCTTTAGCTGCTGCAATAGAAGACCTAGCAAGAAGGGGTAACGTTGCTCATGTAGTGGGGAGGGCTGTTATTTGTAGCGATGCCTTTGGATGATATAGGAGGAGGAGGAAGAAGAAGGGCCTTATCTTGACCAACCAGGCCCTAGACTCTTACAGGCAGTATTATTACAGTTGAGTAGTCTACGGAATGGCTGGCTTCTATCACATGCCCGCGGTTGGGGAAGGAAGTTAATGTGAAACTCACTGTTATGTGTATAGAGTTCCAAGGAGCCACCAACAAACGATCTGACGTTTACTTTCACATGGAAGATTCCTAAATCGGAACCCTGGGACCCTTTTCTTGCCCTTTTCCCTTCCTTTAGGATCTTTTAGGGACGCTCTTGATGCTTGTTTACGTTTCCTATGCAAATTTGACTGACACAGAACGCATGAGCCTTCTATGAGTGTAGTTGAGGGATGTCACGTGTTGCTGAGCGCTGTCCAATCGCAGTTCAGACATCTTCATGATGATGTAACTGGAGAATGTAAAAGGTAAAGTTATCCCAATGCTTAACTAATTAAACACTACGCCATGAAGGAGTATGTGGGAATAGATGTATAGATCCATATTTCCTTGACCTCGACACTAGTCAGTTAGTTATTGGAGAGGGTGGTTTTCCCCATGCACTTAGACCAGTATTGGTCCATTGTGCTTCCCTCTATGATATTCTATCAGTATCTATACCCTACTGATACTGGTGCTTACCATCAGTCCCGACCAAGCCAGCGAGTTCGGCCTCTACTGTCTTAGCGGTATCTATAATGCTTCCCCCATCTATCAGAGGCGTTAGAGACTACTGTTGGGCGGGAAATGTCCTTGAATTTTGCTCAGTGATCCCCTTAGGAGATATGAGGTTCTTCTACGTGCCGTAAAGCTACGACACGGGACCCACGGCTTAAAGTCTCTCCCGGATGTCTTGTTCCCTGAATTTTTCCGCCCATTAAAAATTCCACGACCTCCGCCGGGTTTGAACCCGCGTACTACGAGTCATGAGGTGGGAACGTTACCTCTAGACTACGGAGGCCGCTGACCTCGACACTAACTGGAGGTGAGTGGTCAGCTTCATTCCCCGGTGCACTTTACCCTATTAAATAGAAGGCTGGGTGGACCCCAGACGACGCGGAGAAGAGAAAATTCCTGACCTTGCCAGGACTCCGAACCCTCGGTCTGCCAATCCGTAGCCTGTCGCTATACCGACTGCGCTATCCCGGCTCCTTAACTGAAGAATGTAGAATATTATATAACAAAGGATCTTGGTTTGTTATAAAAGTCGCCTAGTGTTGTTAAGATAGTGAGACGGATATGATGCGCTGGGTATAAAGGTAGGATGAAGGAGTCAGGGAAATGCATACAGAATTTTCGTAAGGAAACCTCTTTACACAAGGACGATAACATACTAATTCGTAGGTTGTAAGGGTCGGGGGTTGAATGAAGCTAACTCAGGTTCGTGTCCTATGTTGGGCTTTGGTGAAAGAGACCACCAGAAAGATCTAGACGTAGGTGGGAGGATAATATTAAAATGGATCTTAAAGAAATAGGCTGGGGTGATTCGGAGTGGACTAATCTGTTTAAAGTCTGTTGAGAACACCGTAATGAACTTGCGGTTTCATGAAATGAGGAATTCTTGAGTATCTGACCAATAACGAAAATGCTTCTTTAAAACAGGTGGTTCGCAGCCCGAAATTCAGCAATCACTGTGGTAGCATTTCGCTTTTCGATTTTTGGTCACTTTATGTTTAAACGCTCCGTACAACGTTCTGCTGCTAGATACCAAAGTTACGAGTAATATTTAGACACAAGAGCAAATTGGTAGGAGAATGGAAAAAGGACGCAATGGAAACTTCATAATATGTATGTATCCATTGCCAGTTCGCTGTATTGTTAGATAAATCAAGGAGAAGGAGATTGGCGGGACATGTAGCAGACACAATAGTTTGGAAACATGAACATAAAATCTTCGTTGGACAATCTAAAAAGAAATGTGATTCAGGATACCTGGACATAGATGTGAGGATTACTTTGACATTTATTTTAAAGATGTATTATATGGATTAGATTCAGCTGGCTTATGACACCTTAAATTGGTGAGTTCTTAACACAGATTTGAATAATCTTTTGGGTCCATAAATGACAGGGACGTTCTGACAAACCCAATGTGCCCCAAGGACTAAGAATATATTTACAGAACCCCCTGATTTTATTATTTCGTTAACATATAAAGGTAAGCAGGTTAATATTTTTTGAAAATGTTTATTAGTAAGAGTCAGAAATATTAGAACTATTGTGTCATTTGTGGTCTAATTTTCCGAAATTCCATATTCATACGTGCAGAAATAAATTATGCAATTGTGAAGCTTCACGCCCGAAGTAAGAAAGCAGCTCTCTTTAATTTCCTCAAAGTAGCCATACAAACACGAATATAGGCAGAAACTTGAATAATATACATAGATGATATTAGAAGGCGAAATATCATTCTGTCGTCGGTAATATAGGTTGTAGCGAGGAAATGAGATGAAGGTATCAAGTAGCAGTTAGGAACTTCCATTTTCAGAAACAGAATATGAAGATTATAGATATTGCTCATCTGTATTCAAATTGCAGGGATGGAGAAAGTGACGAAACACTTTCAGTCTCCTGCTCAGAGACGAAACATATAAGTAAATAAAACAAACTCCGTGGTTTCAGTCCGCAAGCGAACTATTCCGACCGAGCGACCTCCGCTTGTCGGCGAATTTAATGCCAACTTCAGCGTATAGAAGGTGTCGTGTGGTCAGCGCAACGAATCCCCATGGCCGTTAATTTCGGTTTTTTAGACTGGAGCCGCTATTTCCTTGAAATAGCTCCTCAGTTATCCTCATGAGGCTGAGTGGAGCCCGTTCCAGACCCATTACTTCTCAGAAAATCTGGTAGCACCGGAAATCTAACCCGGGACCTCTGGATCTGTAGCCAGGGACTCTGACCAATAGACCACAAGGCGGTTTAAGTCTAAACCAATGTATCGTCTTGGAAATTGATACAGTCGACCTCCTTCCAATTTTTCTTTAGTATTCTTGATAATATACACATCTTTGTTGACATGTATAAGTTCCCTATATTGAGAACGTATTACATTGTGTTATACTTTGGGTGGGGTCAAACTGAGTCCCTTGATACTACGGCCGCAAATGGGTCTGTTACACCAACCCCGGATGATAGCTGAGAGAACGCGTCATTGATAACATGATAATTGACACAGAAACCCCGAAATACTCTTGAGGAAGCATGTCACTTTTCCGCTTTTTCGAGCACAAATCCCATATAGTCTGCACTGGAATTCAATCCTGGCCCCCGTGTCTGATGTATGGGACGGACTGAAGAAATAAGAATCGAAGATTTACGGAGACAATTATGGGCATTGCTGTGATGCTCGTTTTTGGGCGATGACGTCTTTCCGATGTGCGTCATGTTGCAGCCATCTAACAGGTCCTTGCTGTCATCATCTTCAAGGAGAAGTGACTACTCCCGGGCTCAGAATGCATTATATCGAACCCTGTCTGGAATCCTGACCAGACAGATCCCCACGTCCCTCGCAGACACGTGCAGCACGCGTCCTCCTCTGGACACTGAGAGACGGCCAATACGCATGGAACAGCCGGATCTTAGAGAGGCCGATCTGTTTTCTGTGTGGCAGAATGTCATAAGGAGTTTGAATATTCGACAACCTATAAGGAATATACTAACTTCCCCTTGAAGATGAATATAGAAAGGATATCTGAAACGTTAGTAATGCAACCAATTTGGAAACAGTTCTTTCATCGTTAACAAGGTTCAGCATCAACATGCAACTGCGTGGAGGCCTGTATTGTAACAGGACGTTATTTTATTACTGCAGATGAATCGTATAGGAGCTCTTGGTATTTCATAAAGCCATTGGGTGGCCGAGTTCGTCTTGGGTTTAAGTAAATATATTTTTGTCCGTTACTGAACCGGAGTGTCATTTTCGTAGTTGGATCGCCTTAACAATTACGGTACTGAGAATATATCTCAGTTTGGAAACTCTCTTCCTCAGTGTATACCACACAGCACATGTTATCAGTGTCTGTATACCTAGGCATGCTTGTAGAATTGAACAAGTTACACTTATTATTTTCTTCATCCAGTTTTGGCTCGTCTAAACTAAGCTGACTGCTGTTTTCTGGTCTCCTCATTTCCTCATTTAACTTGCTTCGCCTTCTTTACTCTCATTCCTTTGTGATACCGTTTCTTGTTCCTAGATCCGCAACGTTCGACCTGCATGGATGGGTCCATTTGCACGTTTTATTTGTTCGTCTTGTTCAAACATTCTTCGAAGTTATCTCTACCAAAATGGCGCAGTGGTTAGCTGAGTGACTGTTTACTTATGGAGAAAGATCCTGTTTCGTGGACGTAATTATGACCTCACTCTGTCCTTTTACACTGGTACTGCCCAATGAACACGTGCAGATGTTTGAGATCATATAAAACATTCCACCGAACCCGGTCGTCATCTGCAGATGTTAATGACGTTACCGACNTAAGATCTAGAAAAACCGAAGTGAACGGAAGTTCATGGAGGTAGGCCTAGGCCCACTGGGGCTGTAGTGCCAAGGAAAAAAGAAGAAAGGTAAAATTACCTCCCTCTATCTGAGTGGAGACAGAATTCTATGCGTGCCTAAACTCGCCACTAGTTGCAATAATAGATTTGCTTCAATAATAAAAGAACTTCCAACGCAAGTAAGTTATAAAATAACCAAGAATGCATTTGGAAATTGTGTATAGGTCAATTTAGAATTGAAATACGCCCTTTGGTGCAGTAAGAGAAATAAAATGTTATTTCCTTAATTCAGCTTCCATGTCTAAACATATTGTCACATATTTAGGTTAGACAGAGTTTGGGTTGGTAGTCGGATTTACTGGACAGTTACACAAATCGTGACTAATATTTACACATCACTATCACATAAGGACTACTGTTCTAAGTCACGGTTTTCACTGCCCTGCTTAGTAACGTTTTCCAACAGTGGACGTTCCTCTGCTCCCCGTCTCACGTCCTCGCAGGCTGGCGGCCGTCTCACGCCAACCACCTACTCTTCTAGCTACCGTCTCAAGGCTCATAATGACAGCTGGTCCGCGTTATATATCCTCGGCACAGACTGCACTGAAAACGTCTGTTCCAACAATTACTCCATCGCTGCTTGTTACACAGCCGTTACCTATAAATAACTTTTTCTTTGGTTCTAAAATTCTTACTTTGAGCAAGTATGCCACAATATATATTTACGATTAAATAAACGCCTTTTTGTGGTACTAAAGTAGAAAGTCGTCATAACTGTCAACATTGATATTCAGAACTATTTTTTTATCGCTAGTGGGGTGGGACTAAATCCCTTATACTGCGGCCACTTTTGGCCTATTTTACCAGCCCCAGATGATAGGTGAGGGTGATTGTGGAGCAATTGGTGGAATGAAGATTGGCAGGGGTAACCGAAGTACTGGGAGAAAACCTGCCCCAGCACTACTTTGTCCCCCACAAATCCCTCTTGACCAGACCCGGGATCTAACTCGGGTCGCCGCGGTGGGAAGCCAGCGACTAACCGCTTGAGCTATGGCGCGGCCTATATATAGATGAAATATCGCTGACTGAAATTTATAGAACAGAAACCCAGAACTTCGGTTTAAAAATAGCCTATGCTTTTAGAGCAGAATTGTGGACAACCCTGATTTATATCTTTTTTTTTTCTGGTTTGTGTGAGCCTTCATCGGAATCCACTACGCTATTTGCTCAAACGGTTATTCGACTCCCACTGGAGTAAGGTCAATATTTGCACTGAGAAATCTCATTAATATTTATCCCGCGCACGCCAAACTACTGAAAGTTTACCTGGTACGTACCAGTGGATCTGAGCTGTACCATGGTTTAATGACTTGCACGAAGAAGTGAAACGAAATGTGACGTCCAGCAGGAATAGCCAACTCCTGATATGCGAAGTCTGTGCGTGATGTCTCACTTTCAGGCCCAGTGCTTCATATTTTGGGTGCCACACGTACGGCGAATTCGGGAGATAAGTGAATACAGACTTTTTTTAATTCACGTAGTGGTGGTGGAGTCCAGTTGGGTCCACTCGGCACGGCGGCCATTGATTGGCCTATTTAGTCTCCCCCGGATGATTATGGTGATGGAGAATTTGGTGGAATGAACATTGGCAGGGGAAACCGAAGTACTCGGAGAAAACCCGCCCAAATTTGCCCACCACAAATCCCACTTGACCAGACCCAGGCTCGAACCCGGGTTGTCGCTGTGAGAAGCCAGCGACTAACCGCTTGAGCTATGGTTCAGCCTTAATACAGAATGTTAATCAGAACCTTTAAAAGGAAGAAACCGCATGCAAGACCTAGTCACAAATGGAACAATAACATGAAAATGGAGTTTAGAGGCGTAAATTGTAAGGATATTAACTGGATTCATCTGGCTTAGGATATGATCCAGCGACGGGATCTTCTAATCACAGTAATTAATCTTGAGGTTCCAAAAAATAAAAGACTTTGAATTTCCTGTACAGATAAGCCATTTATTATCTCCAAAAACCACTCTGCTCAGTGTAATTAATTTTTTTACTTATTTTACTGGAATCATATAATTTGTATGATCTTGTAAGAGTATCCTCTGACGCATAGCTTATTATTATTATTATTATTATTATTATTATTATTATTATCATCATCATTATCATTATTCCCTAGACTTAACACTTCTACTTTCATTTTTCTATGTCTCATTTCATCATTCGGGGCGCGCGGTAGCGTAGTGGGTTGAGGCATTTTTCTATAAGCTGGAAGGTGGGAGGTTCGTTTCCAGATGAGGTCATTATATTTTTCAGTTGACCTAATCCTTCCAGCCGCACTATGGCCCTGGAATCGGCTCAACCTCTAACAGAAATGAATACCAGGAATCTTACTGAGGGGTCAAGGGCAGCCATTAACTACACTCCACCATATCCCGGAAGACCATAAGTTGGCTTCTACTTTATATGCAGTAATTCCACATATGATAGCGACTGTCCTGATGAGGTTCTTCGTAGCTTTCTTCATGGCTTCCGAGCCATTGCCGGAATTGTTGCTTAAACGACCACTTAATTCTACATTATTTCCAGTTCACTCGTACATTAATCAGTATATTTTAAGGGCACTCACATGCGTAAGCGTGTCTTATCCCCTTCTTGTATGCGCAGCTTGCATTGGAGTTCATATCTGAGGTAAGGGTGGGTGATGAACTTACCAAGAGTTGTTACCCGTATTTTGTCGATGTATTATGACATCAGGAGGAATATCTAAAGGAACCAGTGTAACTTGTAAACGTAGACAACGAATGATTCTAATAATGTCACGTGTATGGAGGTACCGGTGACTAAAATAAGGAGTTCTAGATAGGATGATTGGATTTATTGGCACTTCGGTTATAATCTCTCTTAATTATAGTTAATATGGCGCTATCGCTGATTTACACACTTTCCCGTTCACAGTTGCACATCAATTAGGATTCTCAGTCTTCACTATTCGTATCCTGGCAACGGATCTAAACACGGAAACTATCACTTCAAACCATTATAGAATCTTCTTGTCATTTCGGTTTCAATCACTTTGTACACCTCTGTTCTAATCTGTGCTCAACTAATCTTCACAATTCAAGAAGGACATGCTCCGTTCTCGTCCTTGTACCCGCAACCACACTGAACACTAATTTAAGGTACAACAGATTCTCGTTATGTAGGCTCCGGCATGGACTACACAGAAAAACAAGTCACGTGACTGCTATATCTCCAGTCCATTGGTGCGCTAGCTGCTAACTAGCAACGAGCTATAACATTCGTCCACTGAGACACAGTTTCCATTGTTGAGCACTGGAACGTGTTTACCGAGCCCTTGCCTAAGCAATGCTTTTAGGAAATCCGTTAAAATATCTAACCTTAGATTGTGTAGCGTTTAATGATAAGATAATCAGATGATAGTAAATTTTGAATTGAAACAGACGTATAAGTAAGATATCTTCAACCGTTTTAAGGTAACACCCCAAAATTTTCATGGAGGATTTTGAGGAAAAAATTAAATTAAAGGAATTATCGACAGATATTTGAGCCGGTCACGGTAGCCGAGCAGTCTAAGGCATGTACTGTCTTCGCTCGCTTGGAAACCGGAATCGTGAATTCGAATCCCACTCAGGGCATGGATGTTTAGTTTGCGTGTGTGCGTTTTTCTGTGTTTGTATGCAGGTAGAGGCCTTGCGACGAGCTGATCACCCGCCCAAGGAGTCCTACCGAATGTGTAAGATCTAGAAAAACCGAAGTGAACGGAGAAGTTCATGGAGGTAGGCCTACGCACACTGGGGCTGTAGTGCTAAGGAAAAAAAAATACAGATATTTGAACCTGGAAACTCCAAAATGTGGGGCTGAAGCGCTAACCACTCTTAAGGCGACAACTGAAGGCCTGTCATAGACTTTCAGCTGGACATGCCATGCCTTTATGAAAATCTTCCATTTTATCTCACGAACTTACAGCTCAACAGAGAAAAAAGAGATCTCCAGATTTATGTAGGCGTTTTCCTTTTGTGTCCTGACTAAAAATCCCATTTGCATCAAGAAAATGTGTCGCACACACGTTTCCTCCCGGCGTCCTCTTTCCGAGAAACTTTGAATGCATCACATGGAAGTTTACTTCCATGTTGTCTGGCTATTCGGGCCACCTGGGACTCAACTTTCCTCCCCCATGGCATCATAAAGAACACAAACATGGGCGGTCACTCTCTCTCTCTCTCTCTCTCTCTCTCTCTAGTGATCTTCGCCTTATGGCCCAATAAGGCGGCTGTAACCAGCTGTGAATACTATAACCATTTCTGCAAAATTCAGCGTTTGTTCTGCGTGATACTTGTGTAAGCAACTGTGCAAAGTCTTGATTATCTTGCTCCGAACTGTTAAACTCCTCCCTTAACAATGATAGGGTAATGTTTGTTAACATTATGGGCGGCACAACTTTGGAAAGGAGATTTTACTCGTACCTAATCGAGTGCATAATCTATAACAACGTAGGCCCTTGTACGTAATAATTTATTCCTTTGAATCCCAGAAATGTCCAGGCAATATGTATAATGAATTTCTGGGGAGAACTTGTGAGGACTGGGACACGCGGTAGCCAAGTCGGTTCAGGCACTATGCTACAAGCCGAAAGGATGCGAGTTCGATTACCGATGAAGCCATTGGATTTTTCATTTAACCTAAACCTTCCAGCCGCACTATGACCCTGTGGTCGACTAAGCTTGTAACAGAAATGAGTACCAGTGATCTTCCTGGGAGTAAAAAGCGGCCAGCGCGTAAGGCTGACAACCTCACCACCATCTTTGAGCCGATTGTCTAGAAAATGTGAGAGCCTCGACGTATCACGACCCTATGGACCTCCACTGCGTTTTACAGGGATAGCTTTACGTACACCTTTCTTGTGATACTTTGCTTAGGATTTATGCTTTGTAATTTGGAGGTTTGTAATTTGCTGTTCAGGTCTCAGAGACTGCATATCGTCAGTAACGTTATTCGTGTTCACCGCTTCTCTTGAATACATTTCACGCCATTTTTAATTCGTCATTCAGAATGTCACAATCCGTTCGGCTGGAAAAGTGCACTTAAACGAATTAATATCATTTAGTCATTCCTCGCTTAGTCGAAGGCGCAGGCACGAGACTGCTGAGTTTCTGCTAGGCCTCTAAATGGAGAAATCCCAACTCATTAGAGGAGTCTGCCGACGTTCCATGAAGGCGGGGGAGAAACTATTTGTGTGTGAAGTGAAACTATAGCACAGCTCGCTGGAGTTTATTCTGCAAGCGTTTTCTGCGCAGCTATCTCAGATAAGAGGCCCCTAATTGCTACTGCCTCAGACTAAAAGGCGAGGCGTGACATAGCGCTTCCTCCCTTCCTGCTGTCTGCGGTCGAGAGATTCAAAGTAACAGCTTTCGGAGCCAAACAGGCAAGATTTTCACACCGCTCTGCGAACATATATGGCTTCTGATGCTTCGGGATATGTTTGAGTGTCGTTTATAAATACTGATTTACTAACTGAATAGAAGCCGGTCACGGTAGACGAGCGGTCTGGGGCATGAACTGTCTTCGCTCGCTTGGAAACCGGGATCGTGGGTTCGAATTCCACACATGGCATGGATGTTCAGTGTTTGTGTGTGTGTGCGTTTTTCTGTGTTTGTGTAGAGGTTGAAACCTTCCAACGAGCTGATCACCCTTCCAAAGAGTCTTACCAAATGTCTAAGATGTAGTAAACCGAAGTGAAACGGAGATTTTTATGGAGATAGGCCAAGGCCCAAATTGGGGCTGTAGCCACGAATGAAAAAAACTGAATATAAATACCTTCTACATACCTTCTACTAAAGGAATTCATGTTCAAACCCGCGTCTTTTCGAATGGACATTTATATGGATTTAATTGTCACCATTTTTTTTCTTTTCAAGATTTTTATGTGTTTTGAAATTTGGCCTCCATTTCAACGATAAAAGGGATCTGTCTACTACTGGTCACTTCCCCTGTGAGGGATTGAGACGAGGAATTGGGATATCTTTCCCCTTTACTTCTTTGATTTATGATCCATGACTTAATGTTTGTCCTAGTTTCATATCTTGTTAGTTTAAGTTCTTTGTTCCTTTTTTGTTTCCTTTTTCTTTAGTGTATAATGAAGTGTTAATGTTACACCCCCTCTACTGGGAATGACTCGAATGGACACTCACTAACTGACCCTCTCCGCTACGCGTGCAGACACACACACTCTCTCTTTCTGTCTCCTCTGTGATTTCTCTCTTTCCAGTTGAATGTTTTTATACTTTGAAATAGGCCACGGTAGCTTCTTCCGCAGTTTTTTTCGAATCTTCACAATTGCCTGTCTTCTTATGGCATTCGGAGCTACAAAACTTCGCAGGTTCCTTCACAGCGTCGCTAAAGAGGCAGATCAAACTCCTCATGTACAGATGTAGTTTACAGAAGTGTGTACGGCGGATCACATATCTTCTGAGATGTGATACTGTGTAATGTGGTAGAACTTTACTGATGATTCGAAGAAACATACTGCCTCTATCTTCAGGGTAATCCAAGAAAGCGAGGAAGTAAGTATGAAGCAGAATTCTCGCTATTCCCTTGCTCGCATGGCTTACTCCTTCACCCTGAAAACGGAATCAGTACGCACATCCGAGATATCGCCGCCTCAAGATCGTCAAACTTCAAACATTTGGAACCGTGATCTCTATTTTATTGTTATGAATGTCACGCAGGGGGTGTAGTGCGGGTCAGAGGAGCCATGTGTCTGTCCTTGCATGCCTCCGAGAGCCTGAAATATGTTTCTCACAAGTGTATTTCAAGTTTTTCAAATATGTATCAAGATTTTTGTTACGTGAAAGAGAATTTAGACATTGAACATCGAACTTTTTATGCACTAGGTTCTATTTAAAAGCACAAAATGTTTTCTAAGCCGCAACTTGAATCATAGCAAAAAGCTCGAAAATTATATTAATAATTTCTTTGTCCACACTTTGAACAATGAGAGTATCCCAGCATGGAAAAATATTAATGTAATTGTACAGTCATTAAATTATATTGAAATTATTACGTGAATTGTACTTTTAAGAACGTCAATAAAGAACTTATCATCGATTCTTTGGTACCAACATCTGAATATCTGAGCGTATCTGTGTTTAAAAATCTAATTTTAGTTTCTCGGTCGTTATATTAACACGCGGTCCACTTTGGCGAGTTTGTTGTACCGTGAATCAGCCACCACTGTTAACAGAAATAGTCGTGTATAATAGTTTCAGATTTTTAAGAGATTCCAGTGGAATCATTTATATTTAGAACATCATATATTTTTATATTAATGATCATTTATTATCTCTCAGTGTCCTAAAAGTGCCCGTAAAACAAAAAAACCAAGGGATTTGCTGTTAAATGCAGTGTGACACCAAATACGAGCTAAATTGGCTCTGTTAACCCAGTTTCCACTTTATGTTCATGAGCTCTAATGCGTTAAAATGACAGGTCATGAATTTAATATGATTTAAGAAACTCTTGGGGCGCCTCATCTGTCATTTTATTTAAACTCTACGCTATACTGAGGGTTCTCTTGTAGTTAATTTCCTGAACTTTGCGTCCCACTCTTTTTATGAGGTTAATAGGGTTAAAGAGAAACATGATAATGAGCTGAGGGTCTAAGGATTAGGCTGTTCGGTTCTGCAGCTTCCATTTACTGATTCACGGAAGCGAAGACGACGTTAAGGTGATAAAGAGTTATAGATGTCGCTTATTAGTAGGGTAATTGTTGTTGCCTGTTTTAAGGAACTGTCCACCGTTTGTCTGGAGAGAAAAGTAATAATACAGAGAAATCTGATACATATTTCGAATTATAACAGTTCAAAAATATGGGAACGTCATTAACAAACAAAAATTACATTCAAAAAGAAATTGGAAGCTTATTAAATTCAGGTTTCATCTGCCCAGTGGGTGGCACCTGGTAAGGAGCCCCTTCCCAGGGCTACACGGCGGTTAGACAGGACTCGTTAGCCATGGTGGGTTACCTCTCTAAGGTGTATAAACTCTGATAAAAATCCCTTGTCATCCAAGGTAGTGGGTTTTGCAATGGGCTGGTAAACTTCTCAAGTCTAAAGGAATTATTCATAATCTTCAAAGATGTCTTAATTTTTGAGGACGCAAAAGTCTAACAAACTCAACCCTTGCAGGTGATGATGATGGTGATGATGTTTAAATCAGGCGAATTCTTATTATCATTTAGTTCATAATCATTTGCCTTATCGTTTCCTATGTGAAATGTAAAAATTAAGATATCCAAGACTAATTTTTTCTGTTGTTTTGTATAGTTCTGGAGCATGGTCTCTCATATTTGACCGAGGCAGTTAAAACAATAACTGTCCAGGAACTTTCCGATACCACCTCGTTCTCGTAGCATCACCTTACAGTAGCATTATATGGCTTTCAATGTGGAATTTGCAAAAAACGAAGTTACAGCTGTTAGTCTAGCTCAGTGTTTCAGTTGAACGTCGGGGTTGTAACTGGATTGTGAGTCACTTTAGGTGATGCTGCTCTACCACTTTAGTTTGTCATTTCATGAACTTTCCGGACATCAAAATTATGCTGTTCCTCATTTTAACAAATATCATCTTCGTTAAGTTTCCGATCGTCCGCCATTGCATTTCTCTGCATTTCTCGAAAGCACGCTGATTCACTGTCGACTCACTTCCCTTCTGCTGCTGCTGCTGGTGATACTTTTGCTTGGCGTGCCGAATAAGGGGCACCGAGTCGAACACTTCAGCTATCCGTTGTCACGAAATCGGCAACTCCATTGTGCAGGAAGCGTCTGTCTAGAATACGTTACCCTGTACGTATATGTCTTGAATAGTTCCATTGAAACCCAGAGAAACGGCACATTTCATGTTACTACGGGAACGTGTTCTGCGAAGCCCCCCTCCCCCCATCAGATGGGCAGGTTGCAGGTTTCAGGCCCCTCATAACAGTATTAATTCCATATATTCTGAAATTTCTTGAGTTACAGTTTCATATTCCGTCATCATTTTTATTCTATTTGTTTCAATATGAAACTTATAGGCCACCGAAATCCTGACAATAATTTAGAATCACCCTACATATCACAATGGCAGCTACAGTGTTAAGGTGGAAATTATCTAATTTTTATTACTTCGTTTATTAAATTATTTATCAAATTTAAATTATTTATGTAGTGTGTAATATTATGTTTTTTTCTCAGTTGTCTATTTCGATTTGTAGAACTTTATATAATTGAGATATAGATGTTAATGTAATTATATTAGGAAATGTACAGCAAAAGCAGTTAATTAAAATTTCGACCGAAAATTTTGTTCGTCTCAATTTGTCGAGAAGCGCCAAGCAGAAACACAAACAACCGCTAAATGAACGTGGAAGACTAATATAATCCTTTTTTAGTGTGCTGCAAAAACTTTACATAGGAAGACAGGATATACCTGACCCTAAAATAACCAATTCCTCAGCCCTGTTTGCCAGCTCACGTGGGACTATGACCGCCTTCGAGCTTACTTCCAGGCCTGTAGTTAGAGAAGTTTGCTTCTGCGAACTGCAGCTCTAATGAGCCATTTTCATTAATTGGTGGCGAGGCGAGAAGAACCCGTTACTGTCTTGAGGCTGGATTACCGAAGCAACACGCGGGTCAGCCCCTTACCTTCAACTACCTGTATTTAGTTTCTCTTCTCATGTCTCTTCGTTTCTCCCACTAAATTTATTTTTTCCCCTGAGGCTACACATACATATACCTTACCATTAATTTAGAGTTCCAAGTGGCAATTTGAAACTGTCGTGTACTTACCCCTTAACACACCAAGAGTTGTTAACAGGCGCTAATGACACATTTGTTTCCAGAGGCTCAGAATTCCAAGCATTCGCAGAATTCTATCTGCAATATAGATAAACCAGACTATATATCACAACAATGAATGGATAAATAGGTAAATTATGAACAGCACGCTTTGGGCTTAATAAAAATACCGTATTTACGCATGTATAGGCCTCACATTTTTTGCCAAAAATTCAAGAGGAAAACTGGGGTGCGGCTTATATTCGAAATATTCGAAATCACACTTCATTTTAAAAAAAATTATATTCATAATTAGTAATACAGGGTGTAATACTCCTGAAATAATATTCCAAGAAAATTATTTTTTCTATAATTTCTGTCTGAAAATTGTGCTGCGGCCTATACATGCACGCGGCCTATACATGCGTAAATACGGTATATCTTAATAAAAGTTGAGAGGTTGAAGTGGTCTTCTTATAATGTTCGAATGAACCAGCAACGAAAAGCGAAAAGGATTCTTAGTGCCAAACCGGACGGTAGAAAGAAAGATAAAGACATAAACTGAGATGGGAAAATGGATTGGACAAGGATGTTAAATCTGTGGGAAAAAGAAACTGGGACAACCTAGACAGGACTAGACAAATCTAGCAGAATAATCTAAAGAAAGCTAAGGCCAAAAAGAAATGCTCTTTTGCCAATGATGATGATGATCATACTAAATATCTGCTCTTTAAGACGGGAATATCGACGCTGTAATGAGTTTTTACAGATGTCCGGAAAGTAGGTTACCGGAACCAGTTTTAAGGATTATATCGTACAGGATATAACGTCATGTATTCTGGTTAAAGTCATCTGACTATTTTGAGAAAAGTATCGCCCCCATCTTCAGGGCTGTGCTTTCTGCCTTTCTCATGCTGCTTCCTTGCATGAACTTCTCGTCAATCATGAAGATGAAAACATTGTATTCCTCCGAAAGTCCTTTGGCTTTGAATAGACTACACAGTATTATAAAGAAGAAGATGGAACTGTTCTTAGCTACCGTTGTCAGAACGTTACATCCAATAAGTTACATATTTTTTAGGAACGTCTGCAGAAACAGAGAAATGCATTGAAACTAAACTATTTTGTGGGCTTGATGGGCTTGACCCAAGGAGAGGTCACATATGAATTTCATATCAAAAATCTAGGAAAGAATACATACTCGTAACGGGACGGAAATTGCTGAAAGTTTACACTGTACATAAAAGGAGTAACGGTTGCTATTATAATGTTATATTTTAGCGTCCTGTTGTACTGATTTATGTCCATGATTTATTCCAGCCGTGTTACAGTGCATACACTCATCCACCTCACTCTTCACTCCTGCACTACATGTTTCGGCACAAAGGTGCCATCTTCAGGTGCTTTTTGATTTACGTTAAACTACTTCACTGCATGCCTTGCCGTCTTCATACTAAAATAACTAAAATATATGTTCACCATATATATTGATAAATATTAAATATTAAAAATATTAAAACTGTTCAG
>NW_019725416.1:4289070-4421672 GCF_002891405.2 Cryptotermes secundus
TAGCACGAGTATATACAGAAAATAATTAAAACAAAATACAAGTATGACAAATCTGTGAACATAAATCTAAAGAAGACTGAACTACAATATTAATAATAATAATAATAATAATAATAATAATAGGAGAACGTTCCTGGCTTTGAATACGTCAACGTCCCTACAAACAACATTAGCAGCTGCTACAAATCTAACAGAGGGACAATTTTTCCATGAGGAGCAGTCATAAAAATAAATTATTAATTCACGAAGGATACCTTTGAACTAAAAAATGACTGTCATTATTATATCTGTATAAGAACAGGGCGAGATTTTCACAGCTCGTGCTCCAATTTGCTGGACAGTAGGATCGCATTTCATGGTTGAATACATTCGTAATTATTTCTCTCGCGGTCCCACCTCGCATTACGGCGGCTGTTCTTTATTGCTTTAACATTCAGGGTAAAGAACATTGTCTGGAACTGGGTTCCCAAATATCCTGTGAATGATTTAGTAATACGCTGAGCGTTTTTACGTCATTGCCACAAAATTCTTACAAAATCCAGATAAATGAAGGCTAGAAATTACACGTTGGTTCCGAATGGAGCAGGATAGATCTTAAAAGTGACAAAGAAGAGAACAGGCAAAGAGAAGCAGTGGTATTCTGTCAAAAATATAATTTGAGAGAAATGAGTAAGGAAGAGAAGAAACGAAAGGAAAATCTTTTCTTATTACGTTTCTCTCTTGTCTTCCGGCTTCCATTTTTTACGACCGGGGAAGAGAAAGGGTTCTATCCTGAAGAATGCAAGCTCAGACAGGATTTGAACGATCTAATTGTCATGACCTATATCTTCTACTTCCCTAATTCTTTTCTCTTACACATAGTGTTTCTAATGAGCTCTATTTTTCACCACCGCCTTCATCATCGCCTCGTATTCCCATTTACTTCCTTGACACAAACTTTCTAACTTCCTACTGATCTTCTTTGCTGTCTGTCCTTATTGAATCAATCCAGCCGTAGTAACAAGGGTAGTTGTGGCCGCGCCGTAGCTCAAGCGGTTAGTCTCTGGCTTCCCACCGCTGCGGCCCGGGTTCGATCCAGGGTCTGGTCAAGTGGGATTTGTGGTGGACAAAGTGGCGCTGGGGCAGGTTTACTCAGAGTACTTCGGTTTCCCCTGCCAATCTTCATTCTACCAATTGCTCCACATTCACCCTCACCTATCATCTGGGGCTGATACAATAGGCCAGAAGTGGCCGCAGTACAAGGCATCTAGTCCCACACCACTAGCAATAAGAAAAACAAGGGTAGTTGCACACATGAAACATATATCCTAAAACTGAGGTGGGGGCAGGAGGCAAATTATAAATACTTTAGATAATGACATCGCCCTGCAGAGGATATTGGACCTAAGATGGAGAAAGTAAGAGGCTAGTAAAAATTGTATAATCGTAATTTATACCCTCCGTTAATATTATTAGAACCATGAAATTACGGAAGATGGGATGGTCATGTTGCACGCATGGGGCGTGTACTAAACGAACCATTTGGGAGACCTACTCGTTACCCTAGTAGGGAGAGTAATGTTAAAATATCTCTAAAAGAAATTTGGCGTAGATATGTGGCCTGGATTCATCTGTCCAGGAATCAGGCTTGCATAAAATGCGGAAGATTTCTTGAATAAGTGAGCGACTGCGGTTTTTCAAAAAGGACCCTACGCCATATAGTTAGATATTTATGCAACATCAGCTTGTTGCTTTGTTTATTTTGCGATGGCAACAAGCAGATTTCTTCTGCAATGGTTAGCATAAGTTCTTCACAACATTAAGCAGTTACCCATCCTGCTCTGCATTTTGGACGTCCTCAATACATTATTAATTAGGCTCTTTCGGTTTACCTGCCATATATTTTAATACACGAAGTAATTCCATATTTTACAAATTATGAATAATTTCATGTGTCATGTCTATCTGTTCTCGTCTATAATGACATGAACAGACTGTTTATTAATTTAAATTGGAATTCACAATGAAGAATACCGTCTTCTGGGATGTAGCGATGTGTAGATGTAGAACTACATCTACGAACACATCGTCACTATCTTCAGAGTCGAATAAACCAAGCAAAATACCAGCGTGGAAGCAAGTGGCAAGCTGGCATCTTCCTCGAATTATATGACCCTGTATTTGAATGCTATGTTCCTCCGAAACGTCGGTTAACTTTCAACCGACTACACTGCGTTATATCCCAGAAGATAGTACTCTTAAATGTGTTACTCATTCAAGGAGTCGAACGCTTGCTCTTCCGTCGTCCAGCCCATAGCCGATCGCTATACCGACTGAGCTCTCCTTGTTGTTAAAGAATTGGTGTTTTAATATAATGATCAATTCGTCATAGAGTTCGCCTGTTGTGGTCATGTAACTACATGTGTTGCGACATTCTTAGTGGCTTTCGCCTGCAATAATTTGTTTCGGCATCACGCATAGCCAAGGAGTCGGAGAAGTTGCCGTACGAGAACGGGTAATGTATCATGATGAAAACAATACCAGTAGAGTCTCCATAGTTACACATACCGTTCAGTCCGTGGCGATGCGCTGCAGCCCAGGATAATTTCTCAGTTATTTACAGTGTCTAAACGCCCCTCCCAATTATTGTATTTATTTAGTTGAAGTTCTTTTCACGTTAAATTAGCAGGAAGACTTTTTTTTATTTTATGTAAGATTTTACATGAAATAAGAAAACGGAAGGCTAATTGGATAGGTCATGTTTTACGCAGAAACTGCCTTCTAAAAGAAGCTATCGAAGTAAAGATCGATGGGCGGATAGAAGTGACAAGAAGACGAGGAAGAAGACGTAAGAAGATGCTGGATGACCTTGGGGACAGAAGAGGATACTGTCATTTGAAGGAGAAAGCTCTAGATCGCATTAAGTGGAGGAATTGTTTTGAAAGAGACTGTGGACCTGTCGTCTTGACAGATTACTGATGATGATGATGANCGAAACGTCGGTTAACACCACATATACACGGTGCCAAATCCCAGAAGACTGCTTTCTTCATTTTTTATTTTGTTATAATAAGTAAATATATATAATATGAACAATGTTTTAATAACATTGAACATTTTCGTAACGATGTTGTATTTTAGCGTCCTGTTGCACTGATGATGTGTATGTGTTGACCGTCTTCTAGTGCACACAGTCTCACTTGTCACTTCACTACCTGTTTCGGCATCACTGTGCCATCTTCAGGTGTGTTATTTATGTAAAACTATTGCACTGCTCGCCATCATGTGTCGTTTATAAAATGATTTAAAATGTATATTCTTCATGTACTATAATAAAATTTATATAGACGTATATTAAATTTGTTAAGATTATCATTTTATACGTCTTATTTCAAACTCGCGTATTATATCAGTCTTCCACTATGGGAGTCGTTCTTCCTATATTTTGTGTATACTGTGTCTTGTGGTCACACGACACATTATGGCGAGCAGTGCAATAGTTTAACGTAAGTAACACACGTGAGGATGGCACAGTGATGCCGAAACATGTAGTGAAGTGACATGTGAGACTGTGTGCACTAGAAGACGGTCAATACATACATACACGTATCATGGATTTGCGTAACGATCTGGCTCAGGATAGGGTCCATTGGAGGGCTCTTGTGAATACGGTAATGAACCTTCGGGTTCCAAAAATATCTGGGAAATTCTTGAATAGCTGCACAATTGGTGGCTTCTCAAGTAGGGCTCAGCAGCATGAGTGAGTGAGTGAGTGAGTTTTAATAACATTATACGCAGAGATAGAGCAGTCGGTATAGCGGCTGGCTACGGGTTGGACAGCCGGGATTCGATGCTCGGTAGAGGCACGTGATTTTCTATATAATTCAGGTCGACAGTTGGGCCCATCCAGGCACTTCTCCAATGGGTACGGGGATGCTTCAGTTTATTATCCAAGCATTCACCTGGAGAGGCCGGTCACAGTAGCCGAGCAGTCTAAGGCATGTACTGTTTTCGCTCACTCGGAAACCGGGATCGTAGGTTCGAATCTGTTTCCTGTGAGGTACGAAGTGAATCCATATATATCATTCTTATACATTGCCGGTCACAGTAGCCGAGCGGTCTGAGGCATGTACTGTTTTCGCTCGCTCATAAAGCCGGGACAATGGGTTCGAATCCCTTCTGTCTTTGTGCTGTTCTGTGTTTAGGTAGAGACTTTGCGACGAGCTGATCACTCGTCCAAGGAGTCCTACCGTCTGTAAAAATGATCAAAAAACTGAAGGGCCCAAGGGGGCTGTGGAGCAAGTGAAAAATATCACCTGAAGAGACCGAATAAAACTATAGAAACTTTTAATGAAGATGATCCATGCCCTGATCATCTTGCCGTAACGAACAGTGTCACAGTTTCAAGCTCTGTATATATTGTTTCCGAACCACGCTCTAAGTTGTTCCTCTACCGTGGGCTCTAGACTTAACTCTTTTTCCTCCCTATCAATCCCACTGAGAAGGTCTTCCATTAGTACTCTAAAGTTTTTACTATGTAGACGAACTAAGCTGCTTTTTAGAAATTCTCTTGGGAGAAGGTGCAGAGACTTTTTGTCATTATTTTTACTCTTCTCTCTTTCGATGCTTCTATTCTTACCAACTTCCTTATCTATCCCTTAGAGTTTTATTTCTCTTCCCTCATCCGTTGCGATCAATTCGGAGGTTTCCTTCTATCCCGAAACCGGTAGCAAGAAAAACAATAGAAGGGAGTAACAAAACAAGAACGTCTTCACTAAATCCACAGGAAAACCGTAACGTATATACAAACATAGAATTGGTTTCCAGCGCACGGAAACCATTGAGGGCCTGGTGGAACGGTTGGTTTATGCGTTTGCTTATATAACATTATGAGATGATCCTCTCTGAATCCTCTGAGGTCCAGGGTAGTTTACAATGCAGAAAAGTATATTTCCATTAACCAAACACAGAAAGTCATAGCTGATATGGACAGTGCTTTGTAGTGTTCACTGCATAGCGCTTTACGTCGTAATATTTTAAGAATTAGCCCTGACGACCACAATAATAGTAGCTCAGTAGTCATAGCAACGGGCTACGGGCAGTGCGGCCTGGGTTCGATTCCTGGCAAACGCAATAGATTTTTCTCTATACAGCGTCCAGACCGGCTGTGGGACCCATTCGGCCTCCTACACAATTTGTACCGGGGTCGTTCCCCGGGGAGTAAAGCAGCCGGGACGTGAAGCTGACCACTCACCTTCTTCTAGTGCCCAGATAATAATGGTGGAATTATATCTGCATTCCAAATATTTCTACATAGCCTGATTCTTAATTAAATAAGCACAGGGACAACCACAACGACTTACTTGATAAAGTAACGTACGGATAAATACAGCTTCGTGCTTAATTAGGGAGCATGTTATAATTAAGTAGTAACTTGATAATTATGAGCTCGGTCATCTCAGTCAGTAAAGAGACTAGCTAAGAGCTGGAAGTCCGCGGTTCGATTCCTAGCATTTTTTTCTTCGTCTTCTCGTCCAACTTGACTCTGGGATCAACCCTGCCTCCTGTACATATTAACTTTTTTCTATATTATTTTTAAACCCGTTTTCTTACTGGCCTATAACGGAAAATTATAATAGTGGACTAAACAGGTTGTATATCTGTAATGTGATCAACTTTTCAACATTAGATTTATGCAGTTTTACTATAAAGTACAGCAACAAATTAACTATTTAAAATGTCAATGAATTATGTCATCTGGAATATACAGAAAAATTTCCAGAAAATACAACCGTAACTTTATTTTATGGATCGTGGGTCTGCCCGACTTGACGGTAGAAGTGTCCGACTCTTTCGTCTGAGTGCACGCCCTCAAAAGGAAATCTGTGTGTACGTCATACGGCAATACGTTTTTTGACTCTTGCTAATTTTGGATTTGGATTTTAGAATATTGTGGCATATAGACCTGTTGCTAGGCAGCGGCCCACTGACAACCACTAAAGTACTATTGGAAGCGGTGTTTTCTATGTGAGCCGCTGCTAGGCTATATTACGCGACCGACCGAGTTCAGCTTAGTTGTTGAGTTTAGTGGATTGAAGTGAGTTGGTTGTGAGCAGTAAGTTAGTTAAAGGAGAGCTGCAGTTCATTCCTCGTGAGCTGTTGCTGCTAGAAGCTGGTAGCAGAGGCACAGAGATAGTTCGAGAACCCAGAGTAAGGGAAGCATCCGCCGTTGGAAGTCGCCACCAGGCAACGACTGGTGAAGACACGGCACACAGAATACTTAGTGTGTGCTGTAGTGAACTGCAGAGTGTGTGAATTAGTGATAGCGCTATAATTACTTGTGTTTATACTCTGTAAGTGGTCAATAAATCCTATTACCAATCAAAACCCTGTCTATAGCCACTCTATCACGTGAGAGTATATTGGTGGTCGAGAATATCCAGTGTGGTTAGACTTGTATAAAACATCTCTGAGTGTGCTTCATTGTCAGATGATGACATAGGTCCTTATACCACCATTAGGAAGCTGCTGGTTTCTATTGTCATCATAGTTGCAGTATTCCGTACGCCGGTAGTAAACTCAAACATACTGGGTTAATGTTTCTCTCGCCAGATAGGAAATGGGGATACGTGCACAGTGAAGATATAAAGGGATGTGACATTATGAATGGGTATCCACATTAAATTGTATTCATATGTTACATTTATTATTAACTGCTGTATCGTAACGGATTTCATCAAAGCATTGCCAGGCAACGGTTTGGTAAACACATTTCCTCGCAGATGCAAAGACGGCACAACAACAGTGGGTAGCTGTCACTTGACGTGTGTTTCCTGTAGGCAGCAAGCAGCGCGCCAGTGGACTGGCTGGGTAGCTGTCACGTGACGCATGTTTCCTGTGAGTTATGTCCGTGCTACGTCTACTTAAGTGAGCTGACCTCCGAAGCTGAAACAGTACGCTGGAGGAATGAATTGTAAGTTGCAGAAGCAAGCAAGCGAGCAAGCAGTAAGCTTGAGGAGTACAGAAGAGTACAGGAAGACAGCCTGTGAGAATTTAACTTGTGATTTGAAGACTTTATATGTGCTTTAGTACAGTGATATTGGGAGTGTGTGATTTAGTGAGACTTTTATAATTCATGCTTTAGATATCCGCTGCTGGGAAACGGATAATGAAGACCAGTGGAAATGGACTGATAAGAGATTAGCGTGGAGTGATTTGATGTGTGAAAATTAGTAACATTTTTATAACTTAATTGTAATTACGACCTGTAAGGGGTCAATAAATCCAAATACCAATCTAAATCCCGTATTTTATCATTCATACACGTGACAGTATTAATCATATCGTTATATTGTAAGACGTGACTGAAGTAGCGGTTTGCTGTATGGAACAGATGAATGGAAACGCGCTTTAAGTTTAGTTTCTCCCGCACTTCGGCGTGCCTTGCAGGTCCGTGAAGGCCTCCTGTCATATTTGCATGAACAAGCAATTAACTGTTGAGCTATCATGAGTAAATGGAGTGTACCTGCAAACTAGAGAAACAACCAACCTTTGTAGTGCTAATCGCTTGTCCTTACTGATTAGGAGAGGTGTTCTCGTGATGTAAAGACATCTAGTGTAGTTGTCATTCAGCCGGTCACGGTGCTGTCTTCGCTCGCTTGGAAACCGGGATCGTGGGTTCGAATCCCACTCAGGGTACGGATGTTTAGTTTGTGTGTGTGCGTTTTTCTGTGTTTGTGTACAGGTAGAGGCCTTGCGACAAGCTGATCACCCGCCCAAGGAGTCCTACCGAATGTGTAAGATCTAGAAAAACCGAAGTGAACGGAGAAGTTCATGGAGGTAGGCCTAGGCCCACTGGGGCTGTAGGGTCATGGAAAAAGAAAAGTTGTAATTCAAAGGTGTCATTAATCGATTATGTGTGTCATTAATCGATTATGTGTCTCATGTTAAAGGGATTTCAGCAGTGTCAGGTAAATTGGTAAATCCCAAGGGGTTTAATTATGCTTTGAAGAAATTATAAGTATGTATAGATTTATTTACATATTCCTGTATCTTGTATTATGGCAGCTACTATAAATTAGAGGAGTTATATTTAGTTTCGTGATTTTATTGTATTTTTTTTTTCGAATAATGTTGTTAACTTAAATTCATAATATTGCTTTCTCTCTTGTCCCCCCCCCCTAATCTGTCCATATGCGTGTTTCGTGCCTAAAACTACCGAAGGGATTTTGTGAAATTTAGTATTGTAAGTTTACGCTAAACAGAGCAGACCAATAATTACCCGCCGCATCCATTTAATATTTTTAATTTTTAATCTTTAAAATCTTTTAATCTTTCCAGTCACAACTTTTAATTTTAATTGCATAAATCGAAATGTCAGTAATTTAATCTCTACTAAAATATGGATCCATATTTAATGATTTGACACAGTTCTTGGATTTATGCTATTGGTTATGTATTGTCTGAGGATGACCTAAATAAGAAAAGTCGAAACATGTCGCATTAAGAACTGCACAAATTAAGAAATGTCGATATGATAGTATCTATTTTGTCTTACTGAATTCTTTTTGTGTTGACTGCCCTATTTGAAAATATGTACTACCCCCCCCNCCCCCCCCCCCCATTTTCAGGATCGAACAATAAACCAGGCAAGCCTATTCTTGCTTGCTCAGCTTAACTCTTCATTCCTTATGTATAAAGGCAGTACGCTCCTCCGAAACGTCTGCAAGTTCTACCAAGCTACACTACTTCACATCCAACAGTAGAGCATCATTCATAGTCCCTGCAATTTAAGTTGCTTTCTGATATTTTACTCTAGGACGTGAAGGAGACTGCTCAAAATATCGTCAGTGAAGTCAGTCTCGCAACCGAGATTTGAACCAAATGCTTGTTTCAAAAAAAAAACCTGAATGATGATTGTGTTGCTGGAGATTGTGATCTCACTTTTTTAGCCTGAGGAGAATCAAGTAGAAAGTTCTGGAGTTTCTATACTCAGGCTTCAGGAATGCGAAATTTAAGCCTGGCGTTAGAATTTGCTGCTGAAATAGCACGCAATCGAGTCCGCAATGGTGACCATATTCACGGAACCGATAAGAACATTTCTTTGTAGCCCCGTAACTTCATATACTGAACTGAAAACTTCAGTTGCCAATGAAATATGGAGGGCAATTTGCCTGCCCAGGAAATATGATCGAGTTCCCCCTTAGGATTCACTGTGTGGGTCGATAGATAGGGGGGAAGTTCCCAGTGCTGACGCCAAAAACTTTGCTGGGGCACGCGAGAAAATTATCGAGAGTACGAAGCGGATTGAGTCCATGGCGATGCTGCTATCTTGCTTATTACGGATTCTGTGCACTGCAGGAAACGACGACTATGCCTGAATGATATGAAGAGAGGACGGTATATTGTGCGAAACATGACGTCGGTTCATATATTGAACAAAGAAAAGATAGACATACGTTTCTCGGAAAGCATAAAAAAGAGTTTCACTGAAAGAAATACTTGGTTTTAAACGAATAGTGCAATAGGATTTGAGGTTCACACAGCGATGATTATGAAGAGTTCCAGCTTTAGGATATAACGCGGTGTTACACGTTGAAAGTCGACAGACGTTTCGGAGGAACATATCATCTCAGTGTTGAAGAGTAAGCCAAGCAAGAATGCTACAAGTTTCATACTAGTTTCTCTTGTTTTGTAATTTTTTCAACCCGAGAGATGCAGGCTACATATTCCTCCGAAACGTCGATCGACTTTCAACTGATTACATGGCGTTATATACCACAAGGTATAAGTCTTTTTAATAATATAATGCTGTGTTATATTTTAAGGGAAAATAGATGTTTGCGTGTGGGAAAACACGAATTGATAGCTGACACTATCCCCACACACCATCACACAGACACGTTATTCTTCAAAGAGGAGTAGACGCAGCAACTACTAAGATCATTCCGCGTGTACTGTGAAAGCTGAAAACATCAGAAAGATTTTCGGACGTTAGTTGCCGTTGTCGCTGGTTCATTGAAGCCGCAATGTGTCCCTAAACGAAGACCAAACGGTCAAGGTAAATCAGTTCAACTCACCGCTTGTCTCTCCTTGTCCTGTTTGGAGGATAGCAGTCTACACATAAACTACGTATACAAGAAAAGAAATCCAGTCTAGAAAACCGAAATTAACGGCCGTGAGGATTCGTTTCGCTAACCACGCGACACCCTCTATCCGCTAAAGTTAGCACTAGCTTCGCTGACAAGCGGCGGTCGCTGGGTCGGTATGGTTGGCTTGCGGACTGAAGCCACGAAGTAGTACAAGAAAAGAAATGAAACTACTTTTACATCAGAGATAAGTCTTTGGACGTGTTCAGTAATTTGAATTATCAACATTACCATATTGGTTGGTTATAGCTGTTGAGCTCTCAGTAATCAGTCATGTATGTTCGTTTGTTTACAGTTAATTAAACGGGGCTTATCGCTTATGTCATCACAGTAAGATATAATCGTGATTTAAAGTATGGCAGCATTGTTGTATAACTTCATCTATTATATCCTGCAATTGTTGACTTCTGTTTTAACTGGCCTTAGAATTTGCTTCCAGAATTGCCAGTTATTGCCATTTCGCATAATTGTGCCTCTGAGAAGGAAGCCAGTTTCGCGTGTGTGTTCTTCCGCACTATAGTTCACGTATTAAATCAATGCTAGATGCATTAGTGAACGGATATTCACCAAATTTGGTACATAAATCATGCCACTGAAAGTCACTCTGTTTTCGTGTTAAAATTTTCATTTTCTTTACGTCCACAAAATTATCATTAGAACATAATTACAATTTCTTAATGGCTTTAATTTTTTTTCCTTGGCACTACAGCCCCAGTGGGCCTAGGCCTACCTCCATGAACTTCTCCGTTTCACTTCGGTTTACTAGATCTTACACATTCGGTAGGACTCCTTGGGCGGCTGATCAGCTCGTCGCAAGGCCTCTACCTGTACACAAATACAGAAGAACGCACACACAAACTAAACATCCATGCCCTGAATGGGATTCGAACCCACGATCCCGGTTTCCAAGCGAGCGAAGACAGTACATGCCTCAGACCGCTCGGCTACCGTGACCGGCAATGGCTTTAATGGGGAAAGATAATTCAGTAAGATGACGAAATCACAGACAGAATAGCTGTACGAATTTGAACACGAAACTGTCCCAGATTACAGTGTTTCTGCTCGTCAGAAATGTCTTCAAATCACGATCACGGGTATAGAAATGGCTTAAAATCGTGGAAAAAACGTGGGTTTCGTAACGTTTCGCAACATCTACAGTTTTATTTCTCACTAAACAAAGTACAACACATTAAACAATTCAGTGTTGCTATCGAAATCTAGCACTGAATTGTTGTGGCAAGATGGTGGTAATGAAGCAAGGTCTTATGTAACATTTGAGGTTTTCACGGCGATGACTATGAAGAATTCCGTCTTCTGGGATGCCATGTAGACTGTAGCCACCTGCTCACTCTGGTTCCTCGCTCGCGGATTTCTTATGCCCTGAAGATGGAGGCGATATGTTCCTCCGAATCGTCGGGTAACACAATATGTACACGGCACCACATCCCATAAGACGACATTCTTCAAGTATGTGACTTCTAAGTTTTTCTTTCTAAGTTTTTATTTAACGACGTTATCAGCATGGATATGAATATAAGATATTGGTGGGAAAGCCAGAAGGAAAGAGAGCACTGGGAAGACCAAGGCTTATATGGGTGAACAGTATTAAAATGGATCTTAGAGCGATAGGATAGGATAGTATGGATTGAATTAATCTGGCTCAGTATAGACACCAGTGGAGGTCTCTTGTGAACACGGTAATAAATCTCCGGGTTCCATAATTTGCTGAGATGCTACTTGAGTAGCTACACAGTTGGCGGCTTCTCAAGAAGGGCTCAGCTCCATGAAGTTAGTTAGTTAGTTAGTTAGTTAGTTAGTTAGTTAGTTAGTTAGTTAGTTAGTAGGCATATATTTTCTTTCGGTAGATCAAATACAAGCTACAGCTCGCCGGTGGTTTCTCCACTGTGCCACTCTGACGGGAAACAGACAGGCCTTGTTTACAGCCTGCATCTTACTAATTAAGTCTTCGGCTTGCTCTCCGACCCTAAAAATATAAATACGCTCATCCGAAACGTCAGTGAACTTCTATCCAACTACATGTGGTTACAGCACAGAGTAGATGATATTCCTCTTAATCATCACTCTGGGAACATGAACTCAAAGGAAACTTCTTAATTTGTTGATGTGTTGTTACTGTAGTGTTTCTGAATAGTGAAAATGTCACATTTTTGGTTGTTACAGGCAATGGGGGCAACTCCGCGACCTTTGACCTGTTCGATTCCGAGAGTGGTCAAGACCTCACGCTGTCCCCGCAGACATTCACCAGCTCTACCGAGGCTTTCATCAATGACAACTCTGACAGCCTTGGCGTGCCTGGAGACGCCGACACAGGTAGGCTGCGTCATCACGCATCGGGCTTATGGGGCACCTCCGTCTTTTCAGAAAATAAATTTCGCCAGACCTCATGGTTGACGTGTGGCCACGCCTTCTTTGTATTCGGTATATCCCGTCGTCTAGCCTCTGCCCAGAAGTCTGTACGAGGATGTCCTTAGGTTTCCTCAGTCCCTCCAAGGAAATTCTGGGATAGTACCTCATTATAGTCCGCGCCGTCTTATTTAGCATATTCTGCAATTCATCATTCACATATCCTGACTTTCGACGGTTCAATTAAATATTTATCCTTATAAAATGCATTCTACAAAGCAACAGTTCCTGTTTCCAAATATACTATGTACGTATTTTGGATAACTAGTGTGACATGACGTCTGAAAATGGTACCAGAGTAGATCTTCACTGCTAGGCAACGGCTCGGTTAACATATTCCCGCGGCAACAATACACCAACAACAATGGACGGATTCTTAGGAAACGATGTTTTCTGTTGGGTCCGCCCTGAAATTATATAAGGAGGATCCCAGTCTAATTTTGAATTAGTTGAGGATTGGACAGAAACTGGGGAGTCTACATTGTTGTCGGATCCACACCAGGCAGCACAAGGTGAAGGTTGTGAAGACATGGCGTGTGCTAGTGATTTGTAAAGTGTGTAGGTCAGCGATAGCGTTGTAATTCGGAGTTGTGTAAATAAATCCAATATCCAATTCAAATACCGTCGAATAGTCACACCCCAAATACGTTGATCCTATTATTAAGGAATAAGGAGGAATAAACTTTGTTACGCCCAGATCAGTCATCCCCTTACTATTCCTTACCCGTGCTATAGCCTGGGTTTTAATTGTACGGAACAGCCAAATTTTGCTAATTTTTCATGATCAGATCTGTATCTTTTTCGCTGAATGATTGTCTAGCCTCTGCAGTTAAAAGAATATTTATATTGTCACATGTAGGGATTTGCGAGTGACTTATCTGTTCTGACTTCACTGTTCCGGCTTTCGGGCGTCGTTTCAAAATATATAACCTAAGAATCAATCAATTATGCAAATTATCACATCTAGTAAAATTTTAATTTTAATTACAGAACAGTGTACCACATGATTTAAGACGCATTCAGATGTTTCATTTTATTCTCAAAATAATCAGCAATTATTCTTTTAAACAGCATTAAACCATTGGCCTTCGTAATAGAGACGCAGTGTGTTTTCTATATGATATGAACTGAATTTCTAAATATTATTTAGATGAATTTCAGGCTTCAAATGGTTAATGTGAAACGTTTTCTGCCTCTAAATCTGAACGGATTATGTTTCCAATTTATCAGCTTTATTTTAAGTTGGAAAGATTATATTTAGAAAATTCATTTACCGATTTGAGTGGCGTCAACAAAGGCATTGAAGTGTCCAGAAAGTGAAGTTTCTTAGGTACATCATTGGTCTGCTTGGAATTCTGATTATGCTGGTCAGCTCAATCTCTCTGTGGGTGTCTTCTTTTTTCTCGCTACTGGCCGTGGCGATGGTGGTATTGGATAAGGGAACGGTTTATTTCCGGTGCAGTAGGATCAAGGAGGGAACTGCATCATTAGTCCCTAGACGCGCTGGGAATCCCAACCGAAGTCAGTTTATTGAATTGCTCCTGGGGGCAAGGATCCTTCTTTCTTCCATGCTTTGACCTCCCACATCTTCTGTTCCAAATGCTAGTGTGAAAGATATTAGTGAAGGTACACCACTTAGCGATAAACATTATACCGCCATGTTTGATGTGTGGATAAAAAAAAAAGTAGGAGTCTAAATTACGTTCCTTGTAATTCTCACAATGTTTCGTTTCCACTTTTTCTGTTTTATAGGTAGAGATAATATGACGTACCTTGCGAAATAAAATTCCTAACCGGATGCCATAAAATTTATACTTTCGAAACGTGATAGGTGCAGCAAATCCGTACACTTGCGGTTGCTGCAATAGTACTGATTGCTTTGCAGGATGGTATAAAACATCTTCCCATTATTGTTCAGTTTAATTTGGAATATCGCTTTCCCAATCCCAGTACGCACGATAATAAAACGGGATTATTCTAGTGGTGAAAACATCCTGATCGGAATTCGTAGATCTGCCCTTAAAATCGGAAGTAACCTAATCTCTTCTCACTTGGCTCACGTTAGCTTGCTAGCAGTGGGTTTCAATATGCAATAGTTCATTTCCATAAATCCACAGTAAATTAATATCAGGATCAATAAGAGATACATAATTTCAAAGAGCTATAAGACTAAAGTTATCCCTGTAATAAGCCGTGGAGGGATGATAAGGTTGTGAGACGTCGAGGTTCCCACGTTTAGAGACAATCGGCTCATAGATGGTGGTGAGGATATCAGCATTACTGGCCGACCGCCTTTTTCCCCCAGGAAGATTCCTGGTATTCATTTCTGTTAGAGGCTAAGTAGACCCAGGTATATAGTGCGTGTGGAAGGATTGGGTCAACTGAAAAATCCAATGACATCATCGGGAATCGAACCCGCAACCTTCCGTCTCGTAGCCTAGTGCTTCAAGAAACTAAGCTACCGCATGACCCCAGTCTGAAAGAGCATATTTGGAAAAAATATGTACCGCTCCTCCGTATTCGAGGGCGCCTTCCTATCATGGCTTCCAGATACTGAAAGAAACATAGAATTTGTGTCTCAAGAAGCTCTTTTATATGAATATTTTTCATCCTAATTACGACAGGGCCGGTCACGGTAGCCGAGCGGTCTAAGGCATGTACTGTCTTCTCTCGCTTGGAAACCGGGATCGTGGGTTCGAATCCCACTCAGGGCATAGATGTTTAGTTTGTGTGTGTTCATTTTTCTGTGTTTGTGTACAGGTAGAGGCCTTGCGACGAGCTGATCACCCGCCCAAGGAGTCCTACCGAATGTGTAAGATCTAGAAACACCGAAGTGAACGGAGAAGTTCATGGAGGTAGGCTTAGGCCCACTGGGGCTGTAGTCCCAAGGAAAAAAAATACGACAGGTGAAGATAGAGAGACTTACTGACAGATCTACCTACCGACAGATGTAAACTAGCGTTTACATCTCATTATCGGCGAACTGTGATAACATCATGTCACACAGTGTAATTACAATTTTAATGTCATATATAGCATGTTTTCCATTTTTATCTTCTTCGCAAGTTTCTGATAACTAGATAAATAATATACTCGTAATAGTTGACGGTTTGTGATTGAAGTCGTCGGCTTCCCTCCGCGGTCCCGGTTCGATCCCACGCAGCTTATATGGGATTTGAGGTGGAAAAACTGGCACCTTCAATAGGTTTAACCAAGTACTTCGGTTTCCCCTACCAATTCTCATTTCACGAACTGTTTCATGTTCATTAACCATCCTATCATGAACGGTATATAATCTCGATACTGAAAACGTCGTTAAAGAAGAAGCATAAAATAAATGACTGCATGTTCTTGTCATTTTCTCTTACCGCTTCCATTTCACACCATGATAGTTCCATATACATGTACAGATGGCAGCTCTTATGTATGAAACGGTGCCATCTGGAGGACATATATGTAACTTAATTCACTGCTTTAACGCAGGAAAGAAGGGACGAGATAAAGGTATTAAAGGCATAAATGAAAGGAAGGAGAGATAAAGAAGGATGATGATAGCAACGAAGTGATCGTACATTGAATTTCAACGGGCCTTTTCACCAGGAAACAATAATTTTGCTTTAATCGACAGTTTTGTCTCATAGCTTACATGAAGATTACTGTTATGATGAAATTAAATGAAGCAATTTCTCTGCCTGAATTCTAGCCATTCAGCACTTAATGCTCTAACCTACAGGATCAAACCTGTAGAAACTCTGTATTTTAAATCAGTGTACTTGGAGGATCCATAAGCGGCAGCAGGAAATGTACACATTATTTTAAACTATGCGCATTTGTTTTCGGTTTCCAGGAATTTCTGTTTCGATATTTCATTCACTAAGCTGATTTATAAACAGGCAAAACATGCCTCAGCGCTTTCAGCATAATAACAGAACTGGTTCGTTTTTAAATATAAATAAATTAAATATTGTTACCTGATGGAGGAGGCAAAAACAAGTTTAGTGATTTCCACAAGACTTGACGTTTATGCGATATTCAAATAACAATTCCAAATTGTAATTAGCGTCCTTTCACACTGTGTTAATCCCTCCCCCTTTTTACGTTTCATAGACAGAACTATTATATTTGCTACTGCAAGTGCAACAACATCTTATACATATTTCGTAGAACCCAAGGTAAATGAACTTAAAATCCCTTTTCATCATCAGAAGCTACGACATGTTTGTCTCTTTTCTTTCATTTCATTTGGTTCTTTCCATCAACTTCTCTCTTTCCCTTCGAGGCTTCCACGCCGGTGACTATGAACCTGTCGTTTAGGATGTGAGACCGTGTAGGATTACTGCTTGGGGCACTCAGTAGCGTAGTTGGTTGAGACAATATGCTATAAGCTACAAGGTTAAGGTTTAGATTACAAATCAGGCCATTGGATTTTTCAATTGACCTAATCCTTCCACTCGCGCTATGGCCCTGAGGTCAACTCAGCTTCTAACAGAAATGAGTACCAGATATGTTCCTGGGGGTAAAAAGCGGCCGGCACGTAAGTCTGACAACCTCACCGCCATCTGTGAGCCGACTGTGTAGGGAGTGTGGCAGCCTCGACGTCTCACAATCCTATGGGCTTCCACGTAATATTACAAAGATAGTTTTACCCCTTTTTTACTCGTGAATATATTGAATAAAAACCAAAAATGTGGGGGTCCTCTAAAGCAGTGGTTCTCAAACTTTGTGAGACGGCTGCCCGGCAAATTATTTTTTATAAGAGCAGGGTCATGTATAATTCTTGCCAGAACCCGGTCCCAGGCCACGGCCCCGCGGTTGAGAAACACTTCTCTAGATAAATGTTGGACGGACGGTGCTAATAACCCCTAGCAATGTTACAAAGGGCCTCTGATTTGGACGAATTCTTTGACCAGTGGCGGTCTCTTGTGTACATAGTAATCAGACTTCGAGTTTTATAAAAATGAAAAGAACTTCTTGACCGACTGAGCGATTACTATTTCCTCAAGTAAGATTTTGCTGAAAAGAGTTAAGTTAATTTGTAAACCGTATAGCCTACATTATTTGAAGCAAAGCAGGCATTGTACGTTCGTGGTAATGTCCCTAGTTTTAAACAATCTATTTGTTAGACCGGGCCCTACTTGCACCTCTTTTTCTTAGGTTACTGTAATAAGGAAGGCCCTCTTGAGATGCAGAACTCTCATCCTCCCTTCACTCCTATATTTTTTCTTTCTTTCTTTTCATTGCTGTTTGCCACACGTTCATTGTGTGACACGAATGTGTACACGTAACTCTGACGCTAGAGTTTCCATAAAGTTTCAGAAGGAAACTCGGTGTTCCTACTCGCATACATTTCTGCTAACATTTTTGCATGTGAAACGTACTTCTAAAGAAAAGTTTCCTGGAGTTTTAGTTATGTAAAACTTCCTTATGAACCAAGTTTTTTATATATCTCTCTCTCTCTCTTTCGTATCTTTCTTTGTCTTGCTGTGCTGTCTTCTTACCCTTACAACTCCCCGAAGCTCGTAGAATCAAGTAATCTGCACTTTTTAACGTGTTGCAACTTTCACAGACCTGAATAGACAAAATGTTGATCACGGTTGAAAACGCCTGTTAACCGGCTCATTATTAACGTGCTTTTTATTAACCAGCTCACTATTAACTGTCCCTTTAATTCAATCATTATCCCTATGTACTCTCCTCATATATTTTATTAATATTCTGAAATATTTTACTACTATTTCCCGCAGAAAATTGATATTTTCCATTCGATGTTTCGAATGTTTCTAAAGCCGTAATTTTCTTCTAAACCTGTTTTCATTACCTTTTAAGGTTGACACCCGCTAACGGTAGCCGAGTGGTTTAGGTATATACTGTCTTCTCTCACTCGGAAGCCAGGATACTGGGTTCGAATCCCACACAAGACATGGGTGTTTGGTATGTGTATGTGTTTATTCTATGTTTGCGTTGTCCTTTGTTTAGGTAGAGGCCTTGCGACGAGCTGATCTCTCGTCCAAGGAGTCCTACTGCCTGTAAAGTAATGAAAACGAAAATAAACAACCTCGACAATGAAAGGTTGAAGAGGAACGGATTAAGTTAAAGGTCGACAACATTTCTGACAAATACAGGGCATCCAGTCTACTGAAATCTTAGACTTCACATTGATCATTTGAAACATTACATAGTTCTCTATGATAAGAACTTGTTTAATTTCTGTCCCTCTACAACTGTACAGCCCTTTGGATCTTCGCTGCCTTCTCAGTTTCTTAATCTATACACAGACGGTAGGACTCCTTGGACGACTGATCAGCCTTTCGCAAGGCCGCTGCCTACACACATAACAACACAAACACAGAATAAATGCACACATGTATTCTTGCCTCGAGTGGGATTCGAAACCAGGACACCAGTGTTCGTGGTAACGAAGACTGTTTATGCCTTAGACCGCGCGGCCACTGAGATCGGTTCTTCATTAAGACAACCGTCTGCCTGCACACTAAGCTACGAAACTTACGAAATTAAGTCACTCATAGCACTCCATGAACTGAGGCTCAACTCCCCGTACGTCTTCATGATGTACTGCTTAATTAATTAAGCACAGGGATAAATTTACATTTACCTTTATTTTTACTTTTACCTTTACCATTTTTTCCCCCTTGGCACTACAGCCCCAGTGGGCCTAGGCCTANTAAGTTGTTTCATTTCTGTCCCTCTATGGCTCTACAGCCCTTTGGATCTTCGCTGCCTTCTCAGTTTCTTAATCCTANTTTTTCTAGATCTTACACATTCGGTAGGACTCCTTGGGCGAATAATCAGCTCGTCGCAAGGCCTCTACCTGTACACAAACACAGAAAAACGCACACACACAAACTAAACATCCATGCCCTGAGTGGGATTCGNCCAGCATTTCCGTCGTCATCATAATTCCTGTGATGAAGGAAACATGAAACTTTCGCCCTCTGGATGTTACAGTCTAAAAATATGGATCCCTGTTTTTATCCTTACCATGCGAAAAGAGGTTATGATGGAGGCATAAGCCACAGAACAATGNGTCATCATAATTACTGTGATGAAGGAAACATGAAACTTCCGCCCTGTGGATGTTACAGTCTAAAAATATGGATCCCTGTTTTTATCCTTACCATGCGAAAGAGGTTATGATGGAGGCATAAGCCACAGAACAATGAGATATGATTTTCGGGAAGAGGGAAATTGTTTTCAAAATTGATACTTGAATAACGCAACATTTCCCCTGCATACTTACTTACTCATGGAGCTGAGCCCTTCTGGAAGAGCCGCCAATTCTGTAGCTACTCAAGAATTTCCCAGTATTTTATGGAACCCGAAGGTTCAATACCGTGTTCACAAGAGCCCTCTACTGGTCCCTATCCAGGGCCAGATCAATCCAATCAATACCATCCCATCCTATCTCTCTAAGATCCATCTTAATATTGTCCACCTACCTACGCCTTGGTCTTCCCAGTGGTCTCTTCCTCCTTGCTTTCCCACACATTTCCCCTACTTCGAAAGTAAAATTGTATAAATGCATAAGAAACGTAAGCGAAGAATGAGAACCCATGTTATGAGAGACGGCGCTGAAGCACAAGCAGTCGCTACGTGAGCTGTGCGTAGCGCATGATAATTAAATTTAATCCATTGATAACTAAATATATAATCACCTCACAGAATTATATATGTAATACTACATTGTACATCACTGTTACTATAACATTCTTCAGTTTCACTAAGATTTTAACCATAGAATTTTATTTCTCTTCACGTGTATTCTGGTACATTTAATTCGTTCGTTCCCATCAAACACAGGAAGTCAGTGAGGACCTTGTCTGTGTTGGATAGTCTGTTTGATAGCAGGCCAATACTTGTTACATTTTTTTTAATTCTTCTTTAATTTCTTCCTTAAATTTGAAAGAATCTCGGACCGCGTGACTATGTGTGTAGTCCAGTCGTAAATCAGAAGTCAGTCTTTTTTTTTTTAATTCGCATAGTGGGGGGTGGAGTCTAACTGGGTCAACTCGGCACGGCGGCCACTAATTGGCCTATTGTGACTGTCCCGGGTGATTATGATGATGGAGAATTCGGTGGAATGAAGATCAGCAGGGGAAACCGAAGTACTCGGAAAAAACCTGCCCCAGCGCCACTTTGTCCACCACAAATCCCACTTGACTAGACTCGGGCCGTAGAGCCATTGATAAATGAATGTTAATATGAAATGTCTCTATCATTGTTTTCAGTGCGTATGGATCTCTGAAGTAATATGTAAAATACTGGAAATGTTGATCACATTGAAAATATTTTCAAATAAATTTTGTAGGTCTTAATCAAATCTATATCTCGTAGCGCCAGCGCATATGTGTCTTTGTGTGCGAGAGAGATATGAACCTTCCATTTCAAAAAAATTGATACAATTCCAAGCAAATCATCATCATCATCAGTAATCTGTCAAGACGACAGGTCCACAGTCTCTTCCAAAACAATTCCTCCACTTAATGCGATCTAGAGCTTTCTCCTTCAAATGACAGTATCCTCTTCTGTCCCCAAGGTCATCCAGCATCTTCTTACGTCTTCTTCCTCGTCTTCTTGTCACTTCTATCCGCCCATCTATCTTTCCTTCGATAACTTCTTTTAGAAGGCAGTTTCTGCGTAAAACATGACCAATCCAATTAGCCTTCCGTTTTCTTATTTCATGTAGGATATTCCTCTGCTCACTGACTCTAATTAACACTTCTTCATTTCTCACATAATCGGTGCAACTGATCTTCTCCATCCTTCTCCAGCACCACATATATGGCTGTTATATTGAATTTATAGTGACCAAGTTAAGTTTTACCTTATAATTTCATTACATGTTTAGAATACAGGATTGTACGTAGTTCTGGAAAGAAATCATGTCGAGAAAACAGACATGGGCAGTTTCTTCGTTATAACTACGTAAATACAAATAAAATGCGTTATTTGTTTCATGTCTGTTATATCGGACAGGTTTGGAATCCGGCAGTACTTGAGATAACACGTGAAATTCCATATAATGTGGAATCAGATACTGAATATAGTAAAAATATAATCCATTAATGTTAACATACTCCGAAACCGTTCTTCGACGTCTCTGTTATGTAAGTTAGCATTGTTTCACTGGAATTGTGTAGAACTTTGTTTGTCGCTTCAAACTATTCTGTAGGAAGGTTGGGCTGACTGGAGAAAGAAATTGAGTTATGAGTTTGAGCTTCTGTACTGACAACTCCCGACGGAAATATAAATTGTTTGCGCGTACTTCTCCGCTGTCGCTTCTCCTTCTGCTCCTCGTTTTCTCTCTTCTCCTTCGCTTGTTATACTCGTATTTGGGTCGAGTCTTTGTTTTCTTCAGCAACTAGAAGACGAATAATTGGTTTTTCAGGGCCTCAGTGAAAAGTTTTTATTCTTAGGTTTGTGGCTCTTAAACCCGGTGTGTATCTCTCTATATGTCGGCTTCTTTGTCTTCTCCCCCCCTTTTTTTTCGTTTTTCTGAAGGAAATGGAACCGTAGAAACAGGGATGTCAATGAAAAACGAGTAATCAATTCTAAGAATTCTGCAGTTTTTCCTTCTTCCGTACTCAGGGTTTTCTTTTTTCTTTTATCTTTTTTATTTTTGTCAATTTCTTAATAAGTCTGCTCATGAATTCTATATTTTCCTTTGTGAAATCACTAGATTTACCTGTTAACCTTTACAAACCTGAAATTCGTCTAAATATTTTTACTTGTTAGTGACTAGACACAGAATTTGGATTGATAATCGGATATATTGAATATTTATAAACCGTGACTACACGTAATTATAGCGCTCTTGCTAATTTACGCACTCTACTTATCACTAGAACACAAGTTAAGTCTTATCTATTTGACTTCACTAGCCGTTGCTAGGTGACGGCTTCCAACATTGTGGATTCCTCAGCTTCAGTGCTCACGTCGTCATTGGATGACAGCCGTCTTGCGACTCTTTCAGCTAACTCGTTTCTCCAACGAGCTGTCGAATTTCAACTAACTTCAAGTCAATGCCACAGTCACATTACGACTGACGGTCAGTCGGCCATTCAGTCTTGCTGTCAGGCCCCTTCTGGGACTCAAGACCACATTCTTTCCACTCTCAGGCATCTGCGGTCATTTGTCCGTTTTTCACGTTACGTAGCCTCGGGTTGGACCACACAGAAAATGTCTGCAACATTTCCTTTATTATTTTTTTTAATCCATTGTGGCAGAAACTTCTTAATGAAGCCATTACCAATCAGTGGCTGTTTTCGTCAGTTATCATTGTTACAATATAATTTAACAAGTCATGAAATGTACTCATAATGTAATAATTCCAGAAAATGCTCTCTCTTTTGTTTAATTGTTTCGGAACCCGTACCCGATGAGGGCATTGAATTGTTTTCAGTTCACATAATCCTTCCGGCCGCAATATGGCCCTGGGGTTTACTCAGCCTCTAACAGAAATGAGTACCAAGAATTAATTAAATAATTTTCCTGGGAAGTAAAGCGCGGCCGGCGCGTAAGGCTGACAACCTTACCTTCATCTTTGAGCCAATTGTCTAGATAATGTGGGACCCTCAACGTCTCACAACCCTATGGGCCTTCACGACCTGTTACAGGGATAGCTTTACTTTATTTACTTTTGCTGTAAATAGCTACGGAAGAACATTTTCAGGACATGAAATCTGTGTTTCGTTGTTCCTTGTACATAGTGTTTCATTAATTTTGCCCCCGGAAAATATGATGCGAGTTACGATCATTCTATATGAAAAAATGCTGTAGGCCGTAATGTAAGGAATCCGTTGTTGTCGTACTCCTACGGAAACTGGAATGTGCCCACAGATTTTAGTAAAATTCACAAATATCAAATACCATGAAATCCGTTCGGGGATTCCCAATTTCGGGCGAACGGACGGATAGATCGACATGACGAAACTAATTCACGAATTTTTACAGATTTTCTTTGGGAACGTGAGAGAAATTATTTCGTACCTCACAGAAAACAAATTATGTCTCCATTACAAAGAGCAATCCGTTTGAATCTTGCTTCAGGAAATAATCTACGTACGAAACATAATTTACATGTACATAAATGTAAAAAAAAAAAAGTAAAGTAAAGCTATCCCTGTAACAGGCCGTGGAGGCCCATAGGGTTGTGAGACGTTGTGGCTCCCACATTATCTAGACAATTGTCTCAAAGATGGCGGTAAGGTTATCAGCCTTACGCGCCAGTCGCGCTTTGCTCCCGAGGAAGATTATTTAATTAAATTCTCGATGAGGTCATTAGATTTTTTTCAGTTTACTTAATCTTTCAGCCGCACTGTGGCCCTGGGGTCGACTCAGCCTCTAACAGAAATGAGTACCACGAATCACATGTACATTCTGAGGGTAAAACCTAGCAGCACTAAATAATAATGTAACTGTGTAATCAAAACGTGTAAAATTGCCGAGAATATTATTTTTTTTTCTTTTGGCGCTGCAGCTGCAATTTGGACCTTTGCCTACCTCCATGAAGCTCTCCGTTTCACTTAGGTTTACTAAATCTTAGACATTCGGTAGGACTCCTTGGGCGGGTGATCAGCTCATCGCAAGGCCTCTACCTGTATACAAACACAGAAAAATGCGCACACAAACACGAAAAATCTATGCCCTGAGTGGAATTCGAACCCACGATCCGGGCTTCCGAGCGAGGGAAAATAGTGCATGCCTTAGACCGCTCGGCTACCGTGACCGGCAGTGTATAAGAATAATATATAAGAATTCAGTTCGTACCTCACAGGAACCATCCGAACCCACGATCCCGGCTTCCGAGCGAGCGAAAACAGTGCATGCCTCAGACCGCTCGGCTACCGTGACCGGGCGAGCATCGTTATAAACAAATATATTTCAGTCTATAAACCTCAAGCGAATAAAGTAATATTTCAGGTGCGTTAACACGAACCCCATTAGTTGAATGTTCCCGAGCGTAAATGTTAGTGGGTGTAGCGTATTTACATTCTCCTTTCCTGTAGATATATCTACATCTCAAAAACTAGAGAGTACTATAGGTCTATGTTCACAATAATACCATCAAACTACAACACATATAGACGTTATATCCTTCAAGAGCCCAACATACGTCAACTCTTGGAATGACTGACGCTAAGAAGTTTATATGACATTCCCCTGAAAATGACCCATTAGGGGCTGAAACATGTTTGTCTTTTGTAGAGTCTAACGTTGGTTACTGTTTTACTTTGATGATTATAGTTTGTACATCTTATAATTAGGAGCCGGGATACCGTAGTCAGTATAGCGACTGGATACGGGCTGGACGACCGAGGGATCGGAATTCGAGTCCCCGTAGGGTCAAGAATTTTCTCTTCTCCACGTTGTCCAGACCGGATCTGGGGTCCACCCAACCTCCTATGCAATGGGAACCGGGGGGGGCTCTTTCCTCTGGGGGTAAAGTTGCCAGGGCGTGAAGCTGACCATTCGCCTCCAGCTAGTGCCGACGTCATGAAAATGTGGATCTATAGATCCACTCCCCCATACGCCTTCATGGCGTAGTGCTTAATTAGTTAAGCACAACGACATGTTTACTTTTTACCTTTTACGTGCTATAATTAACCGGGATAGCTTAGCCGGTATAGCGAATGGCTACGGGCTGGACTACCGACGGGTCGGGGTTCGAGTAACAGTAAGGCAAAGAATTTTCTTTTCCCCGCGTTGTCCAGACCGGCTCTGGGATCCACCCAACCTTCTATCCAATTGGTACCGGGGCTCTTTCCCCAGGGGTAAAACGGCAGGGCATGAAGCTGACCACTCACCTCCAGCTAGTGCCGAGGTCATGAATATGTGGATCTATACATCTACTCCCCCATACATCTTCATGGTGTAGTGCTTAATTAGTTAAGCACAGGGACATCTTTACCTTCTTACCTTTTTCCCACTGGCTCTACAGCTCCCTTGGGCCCTGGCCTGTGATTTGTCAACTTCATGATCATTTCACAGACTGTAGGACTTCTTGGACGAGTGATCAGCTCGTCGCAAGGCCGCTACCTAAACACAGGACAACACAAAGACAGATTAAACACATACCAAACATCCATACCTTGTGTGGGATTCGAACCCACGATCCTGGCTTCCGAGCGAGCGAGGACAGTACATGCCTTAGACCGCTCGGCTACCGTGACCGGCACCATTTCTTTATCTTTTACATGCTATAATTAGAACGATATGCTACCTAAGATGAAAATTTGTAGAAGTTATTTTGGTAACCCCACGTCAGTATGACTATATATGTATATTCCCTTCGTTCTAATTCTCCATGAATATTTCATTTAGAATGACGAAATATATGCGAATTGAGATGTGGTTACATGTTCCATTGTCTCATTCTGTAACATTGGGTCCCCTCAAACGCCGCAGGATTCAGCTGCTCTCAGACTTCGAAATTACTAGCAAAGTGTGCACAGTGAGTAGTTCGGTTAAGTGCTTCAGGAGAAATAGGCATTGCAGATGTAGAATTAGTTTGGATTTGCTTTTGTCTACCAAATGGCAGGGATACCACACAGGCAGGTACAAATTATGTTATCAGATTCGTTAAAGGCTGATTGCGTTTCGGAGGGTTTACTCCGAATACTGAGGTCATGCTGAATTTGTCACTGCTAGGCTTGTCAGCTTACTCAGGCGTAACACCTCCGGAACTGTGAGAAGAGAGAGTAAGACAGTTCTCAGCTCTGAACATGTTAAAACTGTCTGACAGCCAAATGTGCTGTTAGTATTATGTATTGCGCTGATGCGGTTTGCTGGATTCCAGATCAGAGTTTGGGTTGGTGTTACAGGATAAGACGAACCTAACCTAACTTCCTGCAACAGTAGAACACGAAGGCTCCTCACGGCAAACATGGCGTCCGACCTAGCAGAGTCCAGTTTCTGTTTTGTACACACAAACAATCGAGCCATAGCAATATAATTAGGCGTATGTTGAAGCATAGCAAAGCAAAGACACATATTTTTTAGATAAATTGGATCGTAGAGTGTACAGAATAGATTTCTTATATTTGTCCTTGCCGGTCACGGTAGCCGAGCGGTCTAAGGCATGTATCATCTTCGCTCTCTCGGATCATGGGTTCGAATCCCACATAAAGCATGGATGTTGGTGTGTGTGTATGCGTTTGTTCTGTGTTTGTATTGTCCCGTGTTTAGGTAGCAGCCTTGCGACGAGCTGATCACTCGTCCGAGGAGTTCTACAGCTGTAAAATATTCATTAAACTGAAAAATAAGCCCTGTGCTCCAAAGTGGGAGCAAGAGGAGAAAGAAAAAGTTCTACTTTGCCCTCTGAAGGAAGTTAAACTCGGGGAAATGAAATTGAAATCCGAGCCACTTGAATGTATTAGTAGCGCCGTTGCAAAAGAATGAAGTTTCAGAGGAATGGTCCGATTCATCTTCATCGGCAAAACAGTACACGTTTTGAGCCATAGCCTTGTTTAGAAGATTCTGCCAGATTTCATCTCGTTGTCACGTCTGTGGATTTTGCAATAATAATTTTTACAGAACAAGGTCGTCATCCTTGCGCCCAATACCCAATCTGAAGGACCCGGGCCCTGTACTTTTGCCCTCGAGCGACAGGGTCACCCAATTATACCCCCAGGCACCGGATTCATTTTTCGTCGCCTTCTGCGGCTCCCAGAGCTGCGGTGGAGGTATTCTAACCCGCCTGCACACAGGAAGAAAGTTTTATGAAGCAATTATAAGATCTGATTACTTAGAATTTTGCCTAATTTGAAAAGCACCTCAAACATTAATTTACACATCATGCTTACGTATGCAGTGATCAACTTGAAGCTTTGCTCAGCGGTAGAGACAGTGAATTTTATTCTGAAAATAATCTCTTCGAACTTCGGCCTGGGCACTGGTTATTCCGACTGGCGTCTTCGTGATTTTCTTCAGGCGATAGCCCGATACCACAAAGAAGACAAAAACAGCCGACATAATACCCGCGCAAGTTAGTTCAGCGGTAACGCGCCTGGCATGTATTACGGTTAGAATCTCGACCTATAATCTCTTATTGTTAGAGTTTTCATGTTTTTACCAGGTATTACACACAGATACTGGTATAACGTCCTGAAAGAGACAACAGCCATATTATTTTCACCGGCAGGTTCGCTCAATCGTATCGCAGAAGCACCGAAGCTATCCTATCGCCGTGCAGAATCATTGACGATTTACAGCTCACGAAGTTGAGTGGACCCCGTTCCAGACCCACTACTTCTCAGAGAATCTAGTAGCGCCAGGAATCGAATCCGGGACCTCTGTATATGTAGCCAGGAAGTGACCACTGGACCACAGTTGAATACTCGACGCTGAAAATGGCTTGGATCGCACACGCAACGCTGACTGATGTACCTCATTTCCCAACAGCTGTGTGGTATACACTCACTAATGTTTACATTACTTACGTAAATGTAATTTAGTTACGTTAAACACAGCAGCAAATAGCATTACAGTTCCAACTGGACAGGTTTACATATCGATCCCCGAGGCAGACTATCTGGAGGTCAAAGAAAACGCACGTACATCAGAGATGGGCATCAGCCCAGTGCCACATATAAACAGAACAAAATGTGGCAACATTGAACGTTCCCAGCGGCGATAGAAGAGGTGAAAGTAGGAAATAAAAAGGAACAGATGGAATCAAAAGCTCTTAAGAATACAACGAGGAATTTTTGTCTTCTAGGATACCAACGCCGTGTAGTCCGTTAAAATTTAACCGACGTTTCAGAGGAAAACAGGCTGACTGCTTACTGCTGATTTCTTGTTTGGCTTGCTCTAAAATCCTGAAGATGGAAGCGACGTGTTCCTCAAATGTCGCTTGACATTTAACGGGCTACAAATAATGTTGTATTTTAGCGTCCTGTTGCACTCATTCTCGTCTATGATGCGTATGTATTGACCGTCTTCTAGTGCACACAATCTCACTTGTCACTTCACTACATGTTTCGGCATCACTGTGCCATCTTCAGATGTGTCACCTACGTTAAACTATTGCACTGCTCGCCATCATGTGTCGTTTATAAAATAATTTAAAATGTATATTCCTCGTGTACCATAATAAAATCTATATATATTAAAATTTGTTAAGATTTATCATCCTATACGTCTCATTTCAAACTCGCGCATTATATCACCCATCCACTATGGGAGTCGTTCCTCCTATATTTTGTGTATACTGTGTGTCTTGTCACCTGTATGTATTGTTACACTTGTAGTTGTTATAAATTAGCTTATCTCTACCCATTTCCATTATTACCCTTTATATGGATTTGCCCCAACTGTCTTTTTATTGCTATTATAAAAGAGTATTTTATTTGCGTCAAAGTTTACAACTGCCTGTATTCTATTTACAGTTTTTAAGGTTGTAATATATAGATCGAAATATCCTCTCTGGCATGATTCGTGTGACAAGCATATTTAATAATTATTACTGATTTATTATCGGGAAAGAGCCCGAAAGTTTAATCTTTTAAACAATTTAAAAATATCAAAAATACGTATAACACAAATGAGAGGTCGGTGATCTTGTTTACAAGAAGGTCAAATGGGATTATACGCCCACTTCTTGCAGTGAAGAATTGGTCCCTGCCTTCGTTACAAAATAAGGTGACGGGTTCTGTCAGAGCCATGGGCCAACATTTCGGCCGTAGTGGTGAACACAGAAGACTGATGAGGCCTGTCCGTTCTTTGTAGTATCCAATCGGATAAAAATAGATGAAATACCTCAACACGCGGCTCCGAAATAGGAGCAGGTATGTGGAAATACGTATCAACCATGCCAAGTAGTCAAAACAACAATATATACAGCATTTCTCCACTGTTTAAGATCGATATACGAGTATATACCATGTTGAGCGTCATTAGCAATGCCAGACGCTCAGCTCGGTAGAGTATGAGGCCGAACCTCTCTGTTAGCTCCTCGTAATTTCATTCAGCATCATAGTCAAGCGGTTGGCACTTCTTATTCGAGAGTTGTTGAAATCTGAATTCGACTCCCGCAAATTTTCCTGAATCCCTCCAGACAAATTTTCATATAGGCCTTCCATCTGCGACTTTGTCTTCCACTGGGCTCTTCAAGTTTTGTAATAAAACTGAACATCTCTTTGGAAATTTACAAGGAATATCCGGAAAGTAAAGATACAAGTTCAATAAAACTTCAAGGGATTTTTTTTTCAGAAATGACAGCGCTGTCGTGTGAGATAGAGACCGTATGACACGGCTGAGTTCACCGGTCACAGTCACGGCAACGTTGTCCTCGCAGTGTGCGTTTAAAATGGCCGTGTCAATTGAAAATCCCGCCAAAGGTGAGATTCGTGCAGTAATTCGATTTCTTCACGTGAAAGGAGAAACTGCTGCTGAAATTCATCGCCAACTTGTACCTGTTTACGGTGAAGATGTTATGAACAGGCAGGACGTGGCAAAATGGTGTCGTGAATTTGAAGCGAGAAGAAGTGATGTTCATGATGAAATAAGGAGTGGAAGGCTAGCCATTATCACTGATGAAATCATCCAGAATATTGATCAAAATATTCGTGCTGACAGACGTTTAACCTTCGATGAACTACATCAGCAATGTCCAGAAGTGTCAAGTTTCTGCATGAATAAGAGAGCAGGCTGGAGATTTCTGCGAAAATTGGATAAAAAAAACTCGTTCCCAGGATCACTAAGTGCATTGCAATCCATGATGACTATGTTAAAAAGTAAATAAAGATGTGTTGTAAAAGTGTCACAAGTTAATCTTTGTATCTTTACTTTCCGGATATGTTTCGCGCGCGCGTGTATATATGTATGTGTGTGTGTGTGTGTGTGTGTGTGTGGGTGTAAAAGGTTGACCTAGGCTCTCAGAGTCGTCAGACAATGAAATGTGGTCGTGAGTCCCGTGGGACTCGAAACCAAGAATTACTGTGCTAGCGTGACTAGTAGCAATGTAATGGACTGGACTATGTATCCCCCTATCGTTGCTAGTCAACGGCTGGGTAAACACGTTCCTCCGCCAAAAAAGAATTTTTGGAGGCGTTGTTTTCTATGGGATCCATGTCATTTCAAAGAAAAGTAGTCGATTATTTGCTACCAGTACTTCTTGTTCAAGAGTAAGGGTCCCATGAAAATTGTGTTATACGCTTGTTACATTTTCAACCCGTTCTGAAACTGAAGAACATGGACATAGAATGCGAATCCATACGCATGGGGGGGGGCACGCGGTAACGTAGTTGGTTGAGGCACTGTACTACAAGCCGGAAGGTCGCGGGATCGAATCCCGATCAGGTCATTGAATACTTACAATTTACCTATTCGATCCAGCCGCACTATGGCCCTGGGGTATACTCAGCCTCTGACAGAAATGAGTACCAGGAATATTCTTAGGGGTAAAGGGCGGCCGGCGCGTAAGGCTGACAATCTTTCCGCCATCTATTAACCGATTTTCTAGAAAATATGGGAATATCAATATCTCACAAACCTATGGGCCTCCACGGCCTGTTACAGGGTTACCTTTACTTTTTTATCCTTACGCATGCGTCATGAAGAATAGCGGTGGTCCGTGTTTGCGACTCCGGATAATCTCGTAGAATCGTTACCAGAATTCCCGGGAAACCTGCTGCACTATCCGCTGAACATGGTTCTGTTCAGATGGTTCGGTGATTGAGTTGGAAATTCTTTGTCTTTATTTTACCACGGCGGGTAGTTAAGGGGGGCATGTTCTGTCCCAGTCTAGTTCGAGTAATGGCCTGATCACTGCGCTGATGCGGCGCTGATACAGCAATTCGAATTCTCGTTTGTGCCAGCAACATACAGCCATCCTCTTGCCCTTCCTCAGTAATACAAGCACATTAATGACGCTAATACAATTCTGGAGCATTCGGAATTATAGAAATTTCGAAATAGATACCAAATTTTGCTCATATAAAAAGAAGTATAGTATGAATAAATTATTCAGTAAAGTTTGTGGCCGCCGGTCACAGTAGCCGAGCGGTCTAAGGCATGTACTGTGTTCGCTCGCTTTGAAACCGGGATCGTGGGTTCGAATCCCACTCAGGGCATGGATGTTTAGTTTGTGTGTGTGCGTTTTTCTGTGTTTGTGTACAGGTAGAGGCCTTGCGACGAGCTGATCACCCGCCCAAGGAGTCCTACCGAATGTGTAAGATCTAGAAAAACCGAAGTGAACGGAGAAGTTCATGGAGGTAGGCCTAGACCCACTGGGGCTGTAGTGCCAAGAAGAAAAAACGTTTGTGACCGTAGTTGATTCATTACACCACATACGCTGTGTTTCATGCAGTATCTAAAAAGAACTATCCTTGTAATAGGCCGTGAAGGCCCATAGGGTTGTGAGACGTCGAGGCTCCAACATTTTCTCTAGACAATCGGCTCACAGATGGCCGTGAGGTTGTCAGCCTTACGCATCGGCTGGCCTTTACTCCCCGTGAAGATTTTTGGTACTCATCTTTGTTAGAAGCTGAGTCGACCCCAGGGCCATAGTGCGGCTGGAAGGATTAGGTCAAATTGAAAAATCCACCTCATCCGGACTCGAACCCGCGACCTTCCGGTTTGTAGCGTAGTGGCTGAACCAACTACAATATTATCTGCCCCTCATACAGTATCTGCGGGTTGTTTTATACATAAGAAGCACAGGAGCAATGACTACATTCTCAATTCACGATACATATGTATGAGAGATATTTCTTCATGTCCCATTATTAAGAATCTAATGTATTTCACGTAATTTTTGTCGTTAATATAAGTTATCATTACATCCTTATTTTAAGTGACCCAATGAGAGCCGAGAAAATCCTATTCCGCGTGAAGTGTTGTTTTTAAATTAAAATATAAGTAAATATTATTAATTATTTTAGTTTCATGATGGTTAATTGTTGATCTTAAATCTGTTCTTGAGTTTTTACGCCATGTGATTGTGGACGCTGTTGCTGACGTTTCGGAAGTACATTCTGTCTCGATTTTCAGGATCGAATAATTCGACCTTGAACGGAATTATGAATTAATACAGGCCCCTCTTTATCAAATTATAGAAATTCGAAACTCTTCAAGGAATTCCCTCTTCATTGGAGTCCGTAGCGTCATCACCTTCTACACATATTGCCAACGTTTGATTCACATCTTCAAATCCTTCTCCTCCGAGATTAATTTTAACATTAGGCTTGTCACGGAGTTTAATTAAATATGTTAACTCATTGCATTTCCGTAAAAGTGTTGAGATTTTTCACAGCCTTGCTTGTTCAGATTTCTGTGACATCAACTAGTCTTGAAAACGAATACCAGCGTTTCGGAGCAAAATTATGCCTCCATCTTCAGAGCCAATTTAACTTGGACACTAGCAATGGAGGCAACCTCTTCTTTCGAAGACCATAATCTGACCACTGTCCACAAAGATTTCGGTCTTCTTAGTTGTATGTCGTGTAGTTGAGAGAGCCCGAATTTTCTGAAGAACATTTCGTTTCTATGTTCGGAGTCGAAGGATAAGCGAAACATAAAACAAGCAGGAACAGTCGATAAGCTCACGTTACTGGTTTCTTACTTCGTTTGCTCTTCGACCTGAAAATGCAAGTGATATTTTCTTCTGAAAAAATAGGGTTTCATTTCCGACTGCTCTAATTTACATCTCACAAGACAATCTTTTTGACAATTATCATCGTACTGATCGACTGTAGATCGAATTCACCTAATAATCGAACAGCGATTAAAGAAACTAAACAAGTGTATGAATCCCAGTTAACAAACAAGAACTTTCCAACAATTTATGGAACCCGAAGGTTCATTACCGTTTTCACAAGAGACCTACATTTATCCCTATCCTGAGCCAGATCAATCGAAACCATACCATCCTATTCTATTTAAAATCAATTTTAATGTTGTTCATCCACCTATTCCATGGTCTTCACAGTGCTCTCTTTCCTTCTGTCTTTCCCACCAATATCCTATATGCGTTCTTCTTCTCCCTCATTCGTACTACATGCCGTGCCAATCTCATCCTCCCTGACTTGAGCGTTTAATTAACATTAATTTAATGTGTTATTTTCTCCCCAGTGGGCAGTACGGAGGATGTGAAGGGAGTGGCAGATTCCAGCAAATTAGCAGTCAAGAAATCTCGGCCTAAGGCTTCGTCCCCAAACCGTCAGGGACCTCAGCAGTGTCAGGTAGGACAGATCGATAGATCGATCCTCATTACTTGGGTAAATGAGTTTCCTTTATGATGTTAACGAATTAGAGCTTCCTCTAATGATTTCTCTTGTTCGTCTATGAAGTTAGGAATAAGTGAAGTCGACATTTCTCTTATCTCGCAATTCTCGATTCGGGTTGACATATTCAGGGATTCGCCAAACAGTAATGTTTTGCCACCAGCTGGAATTCAGTTAGCAAATATACATAACAGAAATCGCAACGCACTTCTGAAGCATTTCTGTTGATCTCTGTTGATTAAATTTTATCTATTAACATATTATTCCTTCTCGAGGACTACCGCCTTATCTTGGAGAGGAGGTTTGCGTTTCCCAGTGACACGAAGAGCTATGCTGGCGGGAGCGAAAGCTCCTGGTAGAGTCACCCATACCATATATGTTAAAGGGTAGGGGCCAGACGAAGTAAATTTCCTGGTCCTCCAGGTTCAAGGGTTGGGCGTGGAAATATTTAGTGTTACAAAAACGTGTTGGCGGCCAGGAAATATACAGGGTTGTAGCGTCAGCAAAGAAAAATAAGAACATATATGGAAGCGTAGGTCTAATATAGGGTATAGGCTGTGTTTCCTGTGCAGAAAAGAGCAGGACAGTAATTTGCCGATGGTCCTCGCTAGCACAGTCATTCTTGATATCGGGCCCCTTAGGTGTTTTGAAGTGGGGTCGCCTCTTCGACGACAGGAGGGTGCTAACTAAACTGTCGACTCGCTTCCTGTGCAGTGTGGAAGAATTGAATTTGGAGTGCCTTTCCCACCGTCAAGAGATCAGGAACCTTATGAATATCAGGTATTCATGATTACTAGAGATGGAAATTGACGAGCAGTCAATATGGAAATTTAAGTCATGCAGATAGGTCACTGTTGGTCGCTGTGCAGGGACCGGATTTTGGCCCACCCTTCATACATACATACATACATACATACATACATACATAAGTCATGCAAACACGAGAAATTAGTGGTGCTCTTTTATCTGTTGCACTTACGGAATTTTGGACAGTCGTCCCCATTAGCCTACGTTAATTTGTTCCATGAAATATCGTCGATCGAGTCATCAGTTGAAGAACCCAGTTTTAACATTTGGTTTGCTTTTCATTGTATGGACCATAATTTCATTAATTTCAGTCAAAATTTGCGAAATGTGACAAAAACAGTGAACATTGATAAGATTGCTTATCAACTAGAAATTTAGGTTGCCTGAGGACAAAGTGTGGCAAAATTCGAATATTGGAAACGACAGTAACAAATCAAGATCATTTCATCGAAGAAGTAAAAGGCAAATTAAATTCGGGTAATCCTTCTTTTTGTTTATTTCATAATAATTTATCTTCACGTCTCCGACCTACACACATCTACACGTATATACATAAAGATTAACACCTATAAAACTATAGTGTTACCCATTGTTTTATACTGGTACGAAGCTTAGTCTCTTACTTTAAGGAAGTTTGAGGACAGCATTATGCAACAGTATTTGAATATAAAGGATGGGAAGTAACTTGAGGTTAAAGAAAATAGCATATAAGGAGTTTTATAACCTTTAGTCTTCGCCATGTAGAACTAGGGTGATGAAATCAAGGAAGTGAGAAGGTTAGAACTTGTAACACGCATAGGAACATGAAAAATGCTTACAAATTGTTGTAGGAAAGCAGATTGAAAATGTCTTTACTTATTCTTTCCTAGCACAACCCTATGTGGGTCTTGAACTCCTCCATGGTTTCGTAACAGTAAATTTTTCCACACTCAACCCCCAAACCTGGAGGACCAGGGAATACACTTCGTCTGGCCCCTACTCTTTAACGTGTCTTGCATGGATGGTTCTACCAGGAGCTTACGCTCCCGCCAGCATAGCTCTTCGGGTCATTGGAGCACGTAAACCTCCTCAGGCGGTAATACTCTAGAAGAAAAGAAGAGATCATTTGTGATAATTAGGCCCACGGAAAGGGGTAATGTTCTGACGAATTTATAAAAATACATTAATACAAATTTGTGGACTGCATTCAACTTGCTCGGGATGCATTCCTTGGGCGGGCTTTTGTGAACACGGTTGTAGTAAACACTGCGGTTTCCATAAAAGGCAGGGATTTCGTTGAGAAGATAAACGACTGTCAGCTTCCAAAGAAGAATCATAGAATCCCCATCGAATCAGGTATTAGTTTGAAATAGGATGGGAAAATATTTCGTTTTTGCAACTCATTCTTCGCTTGTACATAATTTCCGCCATTTTCTTGTATTTAAGTCTCTGTTTTAGCAAATTCAGGCACTTATGACAATTAAACACATTGCACCATAAAATAAACAGAGACTCCATCAGTCTACATTCTAACCTTCTAGGTAGGAGGAATTAAAAGTTATACGCATTACAGCCTGAGGCGTGGTCCACAGACACGTGAAAACTCTTAGATCAGGATCACGTAACATTGTAATGCCCCTGTTCTGGACGGGAATTGAAGGCATACCCCCATTATTATAAGGGTTAGAAAGGATACGAATGGATGTAATATGACTCTCAAGGGTGTAATTATTGAAGTCACTTCAGTCTGTACCGGCAGCATCTTGCCGAGTTGGTTATCTGCACCGCCGTAATGCCATGGCGCTGTTTTCGCAATATGGCGGCAACAGAAGTAGTCCCCTGTGTGCTGCCGTGCTCCTGTCACTGGATGTAATTTCTTGGAATATTATATTTCTTACGTCTTTCAGATAAGTGGGCAATATCCCAGGTGAATCTTAATTTCGCTAGAGGACACAAATTATTTATATCAGTAGTTTTAATATGTGGAGATCAGATGAAGGGAGAAATTTTTGACAGGAAACAAATTACATTATATTTTCTATAGTTTTATAGAAGTTCTAAAATAAATTTTCTTTAGAGTAGTCAGTTAAGGGCAATTTAAGTTTATAAAATATCCATAATGCTGTTATATTTTTGTAATATTACCATATATATTTCTGAGTTTAAGTTACAATTATTTGTCCTTTAACAGCCACACAGCTAAAGAATTCGTGCAAAAACTGTGTCGTAAACATCTATTAACCCATCATTTCTTGTTTGATGTAAACCTTTCAAATATAGTCGTTCAAAACTGACGACCCTAGGTTCAAAAGTGCTTACATTGTTCTCGTCATTTCGAAAGAATCAAATTAAAATCACAACACAAAAGAAAAAATTAATACTATAACAAGCAGCAAAGCCAGTTGAAACTAAAGTAGATAAATTGGCATGGGAATGTTTCTGCTCCTAACTACAGAGAGTTAAACTGCACGAAGAAAGGTAGACGACCAGTGACATGATGTTCATACCGAACTTCACGGTATTTACCAGTTTATATCATATTTCCAGTTGAACAAACGGACAGACACGCCCAGCTGGAAAATAGGATTTCTTTGGAACATTAATAACAATCCAGATTAAAATTAACGCAGCTGTAAAACTAACAGAGTGCATGGGCAAATTTTTATCTACCAGCCAAATCCTGCATTCCATGACCGTCACTTCTGAATCGTTTTCAGATACCTGATAACTACGTCTTATAATTTCGTACTGACCCACATAACATAAGCAGTTTTTATGAGCATACACGAACCACAGGTCGATTTTAGTAACTTTTAATATAATGTAACGTACTGAAGAATGCATTATTCCAAACAGCCATTGCTAGACAACGGATAACACTTCCTACACAATGACCTACTTCCTAAACAGTGGGATAATGCAGTCCATGATACATATACAGTGTCCGTCTTGCAGTGCATCTACTTTCACCTGTCACTTCACAACATGTTTCGACACCATAGTGCCATCATCAGGTGCTCCACATACACTAATCTATTGCATTGTATGCCATTATGTTAATGTAAAATTATTTAAAAAGTATTTTAAAATATTCGTCAGTTATAATGTTTTAAAATGTTTCAAATGTTTTTAAATACTTTTTAAATAATTTTACATTAACATAATGGCATGCAATGCAATAGATTAGTGTAAATGGAGCACCTGATGATGGCACTATGGTGCCGAAAGATGTTGTGAAGTGACAGGTGAAAGTGGATGCATTACAAGACGGACACTGTATATATATCATGGACGAAAATCAGTGTAACAGGACGCTAAAATACAACATTAAGGATAATGCAGTATTATATTCCTAACAGTGAGTCTCCACGGTTACAACGAACTGTTAGAGGGTTCATTGAATGGCAGCGGCAGAGGTTATAAAAAGGGTTGGAGACATTTGCCAAGTTACTTGAGATCCGGCCACGGCCAGGGACAGTTGAGATGTCGCACCCGCGGAGGGCAGTAGAAGCATTGAAGTAGAGGCAGTAGTAATGATATTGCAAGTGGTAGTAATTGTGTTCCTAACTCTTAAGTAAGTGTGGATGATTGAGTTCAATAGATAATTCTTGAATCCGAAGGCTACGTGAATTTATTTTTCGCGTTGCATACCCAACACGCGACAATATGCACATGGTTGCGACTTCAACAGAGATGGTGGGAAGTGGGTGCATATGGAAGAGTCCAAACTGGATTAAGTTGGCTTTGAATCCGAGATGTACAATGCTGTCCAGTGTCTTGCCTCTATGCCAGAAGGATTTCAGTTTTTAGGCATTACGTACTAAGTAAAAATAAGGATTTCTGTGGAGGTCATGTCTGTCAGTTTGTCTGTTTGTGACCTAGTATCAAGGCCTGTACCGTTGAACAATTTTCTTCAAAATCGATATGGCACACTTCCATTGAAATTCGTTGCGTATTTCCGATTTTCAGCGATATTGATCCTTAATGAAACCAGATTTACATAATACCACAATGATCTTTCCAATATATTTCATAAACATTTTCACAGGCTTTGGTGGAATTCGGCGTGTGAGACTTTCACGAAATGCTATTGGATATTTTCAGCTGTCCCATAAACCCTTCATCAGACTTTCTTTAAATTCAATGTAGAAGAATGTAGTTTAGTAAACCTCAAACTACATCGCTGTTAATTCTGTTTACTACTTTAACGAATACCCCTGCCCAGGCGGTTTAGAATACCTCCACATATTCTTATTTTATTGCTAGTGGGGTGGGACTAAGTCCCTTGTACTGCGGCCACTTCTGGTCTATTGTACCAGCCCCAGAAGATAGGTGAGGGTGATTGTGGAGCAATTGGTGGAATGAAGATTGGCAGGGGAAACCGAAGTAGGCGGAGAAACCCTGCTCCATCGCCACTTTGTCCACCATAAATCCCACTTGACCAGACCCGGGATCGAACCCCGGCCGCCGCGGTGGGAAGCCAGCGACTAACCGCTTGAGCTATGGCGCGGCCATACCGCCACCTATCCCTGAGAGTCGCAGAAGGCGACGAAAAAGGAACCCAGTGCCTGGGGGAATAACTGGGTCACCCTGTCACTGGGGGACATAAATACGGAGACCTGCTTTCCAGGTTGGGTGTTGGACGCAAGGCTGACAAACTTGCTCTGTAAAAAACTGCTGTTGCGGAATCCAAAGAAGGTAAAACCGGATAGTCTAAACCAGATCAAATTTAGCAGAATCTTCTAAGGGGGGCTACGGCTCAAAAAGCGGATGTTTTCCCAGTTGTAATGATGGCGACATTGTCGTGCACATCTTTTCCAATCTTATCTTCTTTCTCTGTAAGAGAGATGATTAGACCGTTTTAATAATATCCACGTTACATATTCTTCTTATGCTTTCAGTGTGACAGCAGTCAATATTGTGACATGTTGACCCCTACCTCCCCCCCGCGGTGCGTGGCGGTGGCGTAACGCTCGCGTTCTTACGGTAATAGGCGAGTTCCCGCCCCGCCACTCCCCTCCGCGGTGACGTCACCGAGGGATATCGCGGTCGCTAGGCAACGCGAATCAACAGCGGCGACGTTACGATAGTAACAACGGTGACCTCCGCTAGCGTTACATAGCAACACAGCGTGGCTAGCAACAAGGGTGCCTATTACGTGGCCGTTTTCCCGTATTGTCCGATCGAGGCTACATAGGGAGCAGCGAAGGCTATTCACAGTCAGTTCTAGTGTGGCTACCGCAGAGTTCAGAGTTGTACGGCAACAGTTATACCGTGGATATCGCCGAGTCGAGACGTAGAGTCAGCCAGTCAGTTGTATTCTGGCATTTGGAGTGTAATATTTGTGATACTGCAGATAGCAGTAATCGTCAGATTGTAATATTGAGTGATTGTGAGAGCGGATGTGAAATAAAGTTCGCTATATAAAATACATCGTGAAGTTATTTGTCGCGATATAGGCCCGATACGCGACAATATCAAAATGTTCGGGATTCCCCGGATTCTCTTATACTCCATATCTTCATTGGCTAACTGAGAATTGCCTTACTTAAAACCTGACGTGACAGAATATGAAATCGAACTGCCGATAACCATAATGGAGTTACTCCAAAAGTAGCCCAAAAACGTGAGGTACGAAAAGACACATCGTCGTCATCAAACGTGCAACTCAGCTTGTTGGAACGCCCCCCCCCCCCACTTCCCAAGAGTTATTTATCAGCAGTAGGGCTGTCCTGGTGTATGAGAAGCGGAAGGCTGTAGACCCTCCCACCATTGTAACGAGATTGTTTGCACACAAACGAGACTAGAGGACGCGGTAATCCAATAAATTATCGTTCTGAAGCTTGTGAGAGATTATGCAACAGTCTTTATAGAGGAATATAAGGATAGAGTTTGTACTGAGCCTTCCCCACTCGAGACCTACCTGAGCAATATTGCCAATAAACTATAATTCACTAAAATCCACCAACAGGAACCACGGTTACTTGCATGAAATATTGGTTATTACACAGCGTACGTATGGAACGCAGTCCTCAGAGTATGTTTTTCGTCAAGTATAAGCATAAGGAGTTACTGACTACAGATCAAGAGATTCGGGTTCGATTCCCGGCGCTTCCAGATTTTCTGAAAATTTGTGGGTCTGGAACAGTGTCCACTCAGTGACGTGAAGGATAATCGAGGAGCTACTGGAATGGGAAAGTAGCGTCTCCGGTCTAGAAAACCGAAATTAACGGCCGTGGGGATTCGTTGCGCTGACCAGGCGACACCGTCTATCCGCTAAAGTTGGCACTAACTTCGCCGACATGCGGTCGCTCGGTCGGTATAGTTCGCTTGCGGACTGAAACACGGGAGTTTCTTTAATTGGCACGCTTCTTAATTTATTGCGGATAAAGGTCTCGTGATACAGAGCTCTCACATTACACATAAGTTGCCCTACTGAACACATGCAGAAATTATTGGTACTTCCGTTCCTTCAGATATCCACCATGTCGAAGAAATGTTTGAAACAAATACCAGAATATGCAATTTCTATCATAAGATCACTCGCTTACGTAAATATTCTCATGTATCCTGATTACGTGGCCAATAATTAATGGGTTCTGTATTAGATGAATCTTTTTATTGAACACTCACCAGTCGTAACTACAAATAATTATAATATTTCAGAAGATTACGGGAGCTATAACACATAAAGTCTTCAACATTACAACTCAGGCTCCTGGAACGAATTCGGTGATTTAAGTCCGTACCAAGTCTAATTCCGTAAGCCCATAATTAAGTAACTCCGCAATCCCCTGTATAAGTCACCTCTTTCAAAAGTACAGTAATTACGTTCTTAGCCGTTACTGTGCTTTGAACGGTTCGTTGTCCTGAATATCGGTTTTTAATCAGTTAAACTTACACTGCGCGTATAAAAACCCTGGTAACCGAAGTCCTATAATTGCCTGCGTTACCCAGGAAATGTGTTTACCGAGCCGTTGCCTAGCCATACATGTTATAGTATATTCCTGATGAGATTAAAGAGGCTCTGGTCATCAATATCTGAACTGAGTTAATATGACCATTATTTTATTTCTGTTATTACAGATGTTGTCTTTCTTTATTTATTTGAGGACAATTAAATTTTACTCTGTAACAGCGCGTTTTATTGCGGACAAGAATAAACAATTTAGAGATAATTAATCTGAGTATCTGTAACGCTTGGCCCGATCTCGAGATATGGTTACACATAATTATCTTCACATTGTTTCTGGGAGTACCGCTGATTTATCGTATTAGCCCGAATATTGGATGAAGTTTTTCCAAATAGTCTTTCGTACAAAAGAGTGTCTGCCCTGTTTTCGGGTCCTTAAAATATATATAGTAAGATAAACAGTGAGGCCGCGTCATAGCTCAAGCGGTTAGTCGCTGGCTTCCCACCGCGGCTGCCCGGGTTCGATCCCGTGTCTGGTCAAGTGGGATTTGTTGTGGACAAAGTGGTGCTGGGGCAGGTTTTCTCCGAGTACTTCGGCTTCCATTGCCAATCTTCATTCCACCAATTGCTCCACAATCACCCTCACCTATCATCTGGGGCTGGTACAAAAGGCCAGAAGTGGCCGCAGTACAAGGGACTTAGTCTCACCGCAGTAGAAATAAAAAAAATGATAAGCAGTAAGAAGAGCATGACCATCAATTAAATGACATATCCAGTGTTTCCAAAGAGCTTTTTTCTTGTTATCTCATTGGAAAAACAAGGAGATGCTTTATATTCGGGCTTATACAATAATTTTGAAAACTAATAGTAGGACAGCCGGTCACGGTAGAGGAGCGCTGTAATGCATGCACTGTCTTCGCTCGCTCGGAAGCAGGGACCGTGCGTTCGAATCCCACTCAGGGCATGGATGTTTAGTTTGTGTGTAGAGGTAGAGGCCTTGCGACTAGCTGATCACCCACCCAAGGAGTCCTATCGAATATCTTATGATCTAGTAAACCGAAGTGAAACGGAAAGTTTCGTAGAGGTGGGCCAAGGCCCAGATTGAGGATGTAGCGCCAAAGAAAAAAAAATAGTAGGCCCAATGTTTAATATCTCTCCTGATTAGGATTCTGCCATTCTGTACGCATGCGCATGAAACGGACATCTTCTGTACAGACGGTATTGTCTCATCGCGTCTTTCAGCTCCTAAACTATTATTATGTAATAATGGTATCTAGGACCTGTTTACAAAAATAGCTGGTTGCCTTGACAAAGTATTTGAAATCCTATTTTAAATATTATGACATGACGCCTGACAGCCAGAGTGATCCATTGCTAGACAACTGTTCGCCACGGAATTAACACTTTCCCGCTGCAACGAATAGACGCAGTAACAGACGAACTCTTCGAGGTAGTGATCTCTCTTCGGTTCACCCCGAGCTGTGAAAAGGAGCTGCGTCGGAAGAGCGTGCAGTCAACTACCAGGACATGCTTCAACTATTGCCACGCAATGCGGAGACGGGGTCGAATACCTCCACCGTAGACCTGCGAGTCTCGGGAGGCCACGAAAAGGAAACCCAGTGCGTTAGGGTATAACCCGGCCATCCTGTCCCTGGGGGATATAAATACGGAGACCTGGCACTCCAGGTTGGAGGAGTCTCGAATCTGAGACAACAAAATGTGGTCATGAGTCCCGCGGTACTCGGACCAGAAAATGACTGTGCTGACGAGGTTCAGCGACATTTGTAAACGACAGACCCATCCTCTCGTCAGAGAGGGTGTTACATAACGACTATAACAGCAAGTGTTCAGGTAGAAAATAAAATTACTGTCAAAGTGAATAATTTTTTCACCCTCATTTTAATACCGTTGTATCAGTGACTTCAGTTACTTAACGGAACTGAGTCCTTGAGAAGCTGTTAGTCCCTTTGCTGCTTGTCCTGAAAATCTAATGTTTTATGGGACCCGAAAGAGTTCATTATCATCTTCACAGAAGAATGCGAATGGAACGTAAGCTGGATAAGTTGAAGAACAACGCCCTCAAATCTCAATTATTTTAGAACCATTGTTGTCGTAGCTACACCTGCCTCGTACACGAGGTTTCTATCCTTCAAAGGTTCTGACTAAAATCTTGTATTCATTTCTTAATCGTCCATGCGTGCTACATTGCCCATCCGTTCCAACTTTCTAGGTTAGATAGTCCAAATAATAGGGGCTTTTATGAAGCATGCCTCTCATTATTATAATTTTACCAATCGTCCTGTTACTTCCTCTGTCTTGTTTTTATTGCTAGTGGGGTGGGACTAAGTCCCTTGTACTGCGGCCACTTCTGGCCTATTGTACCAGCCCCAGATGATAGGTGAGGGTGATTGTGGAGCAATTGGTGGAATGAAGATTGGCAGGGGAAACCGAAGTACTCGGAGAAAACCTGCNTCACGCCTTACTTTATTTTGGAGTTATTAACAATTCCTTTTTTATTTCTGTAAACATAAGCCGTAGCCGGCCACGATAGACGAGCTGTCTGAGGCTACTGTCTTCACTCGCTCGGAATCCGGGATCTTGGGTTCGAATCCTACATAAGGCATGGATGTTTGGTGTGTGTATGTGTTATTCTGTGTTTGTGTTGTCCTGTGTTTAGGTAGAGACCTTGCGACGAGCTGATCACTCGTCCAAGGAGTCCTACCGTCTGTAAAATGATCATGAAACTGAAAATCAGAAGCCAGGGCCCAAGGGGACTGTAGAACCAGTGAAAAAAGAACCATAAACAACATGGATTATACTGAGAACATGAAATGTTGTGGATACGGAGTGTAATGTCAGTCTGCAAAGTCTTGAGTTTGTCTGCTAGCCCCAGGGCGGAAAACTTGTTGACATGAAATTTCTCCTGAGCTGAGAGACTTGACTGCATAAGCTAATCAGGAGTAATGAGCAAGATCAAAGCTATGGAATTGCGACTGAAGACGAGATATGCAATATAGTGTGAGAGGGCCGTATGGCTTGCAAGCCTGTCTAATTAATTACGTCGTGTATGGAAGTTTTGGTACCCTGAAATGTAGTTTCTCTTCGGCAACGCGGACCGCTTCTCGCGCTTATTCGGCCAAGTTGGTAAATCCTGTGTGGCGCGTTTATCTGTTTCTAGTGAGATGAAGGGTGAAATGAGAATTTCATTCACAGAGGTCAGCTGAGTAAGGGTTGCTTGCTCTGCGTGTTGAACTTGATGCGTAAATATGTTTTTTTTTTATTCTACGCCTTAAACGTGAAGTTCCCTGTTTTTAGTTTTGTATATTTCGTAGATAAAACAAGAAAGGCAACGCAGAAATCTTTACTGTAATTGGAATTATGAGTATTTCATGGATATTAACGTATTTTGAGAACTAAATTTTCAGAGCCCCACTTAAGCGAGTTTAGAACGTTCGAGAAGTGACCACTACGATATCACCACAAACCATGAAATTATATTTAGCATACGCAAATGCATAATTGGAACCTGAGTCCGACCATTCACTTCCATCTAGCACCGAGCTCCAGAATACGTGGGTCTGTATTCATCCACTCCCCCCATACGCCTTCATGTCATAGTGCTTAGGTAATTGAACACAGGGACGACTTTACCCAATTTTTTTTAATAAATTTGAAATATTCTTTAAACAAAGTGTAGTAGGACTGTAAGTTAAAGGTAAAGTTGTCCCTGTGCTTAACTAATTAAGCACTACACCATGAAGGTGTATGGGGGAGTGGACATATAGATCCATGTTTTATTGACCTCGACATTATTTTGAACTTAGCTTCATGCCCATGCAGTTTTACTCCCTGGGGAAAGAGCCCCCCCCCCCTGTACCCATTGGATAGGAAGCAGAGTGGGCCCCAGAGCCGGTCTGGACGTTATTGGTAAATTATTTCCCGATAGAGAATAAGTTTTTTTTTTTAAATCCGGTTAGATTTAAAGCAAAGACAAGTGTCAGAACGTGCACTACACAAGAGGCTTGTTGGGAATTTATGTTACTTACGACGGTCTGTGTGTGTTGTAGAGCCGTATATGTGTCACGCCGTTTAGAAGGGTATGGAAATAACTGAAATTTCATATTAAATTGCCGTGACCCACTCTCCGACCCTGAATAAAGAGGCAAATGTTTCTTCAAAACGTCAGTACGTTTCAACCACTTCCATGGGGTGGAACAGACAGAAACCTCTACAAGGAATCATTAAGTTGTACGCATTGACTTTGGCATGTTTTGCCATGTGAATCATGAAGCTTGATTACTATAGGCACGGCGAAGAAGACTACTACTACTACTGCTACTGCTGCTGCTACTGCTACTACTACCACTACCACCAGTACTACTGCTAATAATTATACTGTCACTGCTACTACTACTACTACCATCACCACTACAACCAATACTACTACTACTACCATCACCACTACCTCCATTACTACTGCTAATACTTCTACTGCTGTCACTGCTGTTACTGATACTACTATGACCACTACCACCAATACTACTACTTCTACTCCCACTTCTACTCCTCCTCCTCCTCCTACTACTACTACTACTACTGCTGCTGCTGCTGCTGCTGCTAGTAATATTGATATTAATACTACTCTACTGTTGCTACTTCCACCACCACTTGCTAATACTTCTACTACTACTACTACTACTACTACTACTACTGGTGTCACTACTACTACTACTACTACTACTACTACTACTACTACTGCTGGTGTCACTACTACTACTACTACTACTACCACTACCATTGCTATTACTACTACTGCTACTAGTACTTCTACTGCTACTAGTACTTCTACTGCTACTAGTAATATTACTAGCAGTCTGCTAGTAATATTACTACTGTTACTGATAATACTAGTAATATTACTACTACTACTAATACTACTGTTGCTTCTGATGTCCTTATAACCATTTTGCACGGATCGAGTAGAAAACACCGTTTCCAAAGGTACCGCTACTGTTTCAAACGTGTCCGTTGCCGTGGAAACGTGAGGCAACGGCTCTACACTCTACACTACCTTCTTGGCTGAATATGTGTTCTTTATGTGGAGTAGGAAATTTTAGGTCTGTATAAATGATACATGTATTGGATTTATTCAGAATGTAAATGTAATTGGGTTTGTAAAGAAGTTGTGAAGAAGCAGACGTGACCTGCTTTGAGGCTGTGTCGTAGCTTTCCTCTATAGACTGAGGGAAGAGAAAAAAGTAATGAATTTAACTGATCTCGGTTACAGATTGAAGCCGAATGCTTTCCAGATGCAAAGCAACTGCAGATTAATGATTTCTGTGTTTCGTCATTACATTCTTACTATTATATTATTCTGTGAATGTATTTAAAAGAAACCCCTCTAATATATATAATGACAAAATCTAGGTTACTTCCATGAATTTATTTGAAAAGTTCTTGTATTAAGATTTTCCGCTTGACGTTTTACGTGATAGGAGTTTCAGAATAGTTAGCAGCGACTGCACAAGAAAGAGAGAGAGAAAAAACTTAATAGCGTTGCTGAAATTTGGTTTTCCAACAGCTTGTGATATTTAAACTGGAGATAACACGTTAATTTTCACGCGCTGTCGATGTTGCAACATACTTGCGTTAACGCTACAGCGGTCTCAATAAGACATCCATTAGAGCTGAACAGGCAGCTGGCAGACTTTAACAAACAGCATTCCACATGCACCGAAGATCGCGTCTACTAATTACATTGCTACTGCATGAATTAAACAATATCTAAACAAGCTCAAAGATGGAGCAGGCGCCACTCACTAAGAGCAAAACGGGAGATGTAAACGTCTCTGTGCAAATGTGTATACTTTGCAGAATCTTTTTGGCGTCGTCATGTCTCGAAGTGGTAGAAGTTATCGATTTTGAGAGGCACTTATTTCCTCCTTCAAACTACTCTGAAACTGAAACTAACACAGTATGATACCCAGAAGATTCTAAAGTGTATACAGACTGCCATAGAATCCTCAAGTGTCACATATAAACTGCAGATACGCCGTATGAAGACAACCCATTTGTAGAAAGCAGTCTTCTGGGATTTGGCACCGTGTATATGTGGTGTTAACCGACGTTTCGGAGGAACGTATCGCCTCCATCTTCAGGGTAGAAGAAAAAATATAAGAAATCTGCAAGCGAAGAGACCGTGAGAAACGGTAAAAGCAGACGCTCTGCTTTTACCGTTTCTCACGGTCTCTTCGCTTGCAGATTTCTTATATTTTTTCTTCTACCCTGAAGATGGAGGCGATACGTTCCTCCGAAACGTCGGTTAACACCACATATACACGGTGCCAAATCCCAGAAGACTGCTTTCTTCATAGTCACCGCCGTGAAAGCCTCAAATCTTACAACCCATTTATAAATCACATTTAAAAGTTCTCATAGCTCTGTCTCTGAGGTGCATAGTCTTCTGTAATGTAACATCATATATAATTATTGACTTTTTAGACATTATCCAACGTCCTGTTTAAAAAACGACGTTTCGGAGACTGGTCTCTGTCTCCGTCCTCAGGTGAAAGCCTAGTCAGTTGCGACCAATCGATAGAGCTAGTTCCTATCTCCGGACACCAGAACCACAGACTGTCACGTCTGTGACTAGCGTGACTAATAAGAACGGGTTATGGAATTGATGATTGGATTTATTGGCCCTTCGTTACAATTGCAACAAATTATAACAGCTGACACATTGAACTCTTTCTCAACGACGTCTATCTCTCCGACGAATCCCTCATTGCTTTGAATCCACAAATTAACTCGCTATTATAACTGCCACGCGGCCCAAATATAAGTTACTATGTCGAACAGTTAATTGTCCTCTGTCATTCTAATTGTTGTCAAGGGAATCTCATGTTAAGCAACATGCTATGTTGTTTGTTGTAGCGGGAACTTGATTTCCGAACCGTTTCTAAGCAGCGGACATCCTCTCCTGCTCCACCATTCCGGCTTTCATCCGTAATGTCACAATACAATAGAATAGACACAACATAAACCATCAGCGGCAGTTAAAACAAACATAAAAAACTCCACATACGTAAAGCCTTTTTACCTGTGTTGATGCATAGTTTAACGGTCAGAATCCATAAAAGTCGTTAACATAATGTAACGAAGTATAAATCCACCCACGTTTCGAAGGAAAGACGGCGAACCTTACTGGACTGCATGACGTCACATTCCTCAAGACTGTGCAGAACCCACTATGAAGTTTCTATTGATAATGAAAATCGTAGAAAACCTTGCCTAGCTTTCTCGCTCGTTCCGAACTTCAACATGTTGTCATTTTATTAAGAGGAAGTATGAATTCATGCGCGTCTTACGTACAGTAACATGTCTGCTGAATATGGCAAGAGATTCCCTTCATAATTTTCAGGAATGTCAATGTAAATTGTCAACATATTAAATCTATTATAGGATATGGCTGATTCCTCAATTTCATGATCGTTTTACAGAGGGTAGGACTCCTTGAACGGGTGATCAGCTCGTTGCAGGGCCTCCACCTAAACACAGGAAAACACAAACACTGAATTAACACATACACATACCAAATATCCATGCCTTGTGTGGGATTCGAACCCATGATCTCGGCTTCCGAGCGAGAGAAGAGAGTAATATGCCTTAGACCCCTCGGCTACCGTGATCGGCCGAGGTAAATAAAAGAAAAAAAAATTGTAGCTTAAAGGATTAATAGCATTTTTTTATTCATTATCCGCATTAGATCTCATTTACGTCTGTGTAAGGGAAAGTGGACTTTATGGGACGTAGCAGACTGTGCCTTAATTTAACTGCAGCGACGAAATTAAAAGCTAGAGAAGCTTCATGATTACACACGAATGTAGCCTTTATGAAAAGGATACCGAACGCTCAGGGGAATGTCTGCACCACATTCGTACATGTCCTTTTATGGCACTGATTAGACACTTCATGTATTCTTCTTCGGGGGCACGCGGTAGCGTAGTTGTTTGAGGCACTATGCAAGGTCGCGGGTTCGAGTCCCGATGAGGTGGATTTTTTTCAGTTTACCTAATCCTTCCAGCCTCACTATGGCCCTGGGGTCGACTCAGCCTTTAACAGAAACGAGTACCGGGAATCTTCCTGGGGGGTTAAGGGCGACCGGCGCGTAAGGCTGACAACCTAACCGCCATTTGTGAGCTGACTGTGAAGAAGATGTGGGAGCCTCAATCTCTCACAACTCTATGGGCCTTCACGGCCTTTTACGGGATAGCTTTACTTTTTTTTTTACCTTTTTATGCATTCTTATTTTAATCACATTGTACGCAATAATGAATGTAAGTGTCCCTCACTTGAACATAGTTTAGCCAAGGGTATGGGTGCGTCTACCTCGAACCCTGTGTTAGACCAAGTTTTAATCACATTGTAGCATATGTTTCTGTGGCTGCAAAATTATAAATCAGCGCCCTCTCTGAGTGAAGCTACCCGAACTCCAACAAAGTTGTGTCTGGTAGGAAAGTTACGAAACTATGTACGTGAGATTCCCTGTACTACAAGTGGGAATGGAGCCATGTTGTAGCTTCACTTTTACAGTAACTTACAAGGTAGTCGCCATGTTGGTATTTTTGGTGGTGTTGTATTAAATGTATCAGTGTTTCATGAGTATACAGGGGAAGGTTCTTGTGAACATGGTAATGAATCTTTCGGTTACATACGACGCCGGGAATTAATTGAACGACTGGCGGATACTCAAGAAGGGCTAGCTCCATAGAGTTTGTTTGTTAGTTAAGTTACATGTTTTGTTACACTTATGGCACTAGTATTTCCGTCAATTCCGCCATGTCATTGCTACTGATAGCGGTGAGTTAGAAATAAAGAAGTTGGGTTAGTTTCAAACATATCTTATTCAATATATTTTATATTTCATAAAGGCTACTAGGTCAACCCTTGTACACGATGAAGAATGCCGTCTTCTGAGCTGTGGCGTCATGTAGATCTTGTGTGAACCGACGTTTCGGAGAAACATATCGCCTCTGCAGTCTGCATACTGCAGCTACCTGCTCACAGTAGTTCCTCGCTCGCGGATATTTCTACCCTGAAGATGGAGACGATATGCTCCTCCGAAACGTCGATTCACACAAGATCTATGCTGCGCCACATCCAAGTCACCGTTGTGAGAACCTGAAAGCTTTCCTTGTAGAAGACGGTTATGATAAAGACCTGCCTTTTGGGGTTAGAAACTGATTTTCTTGTTGTAAATTCCCAGCGCCGCCAATACCAAAACATGTCCCCAACATATGCATTGATCAGTTTATTTCATTTCATAGTGTCACAATCTTTAGCCCAAATATCCAGTTTTATATGTAATCTTGATGCATAATTGGTCTTCCACTTTGCTTCTTTCAAATAGGCTGTTTTCAAGAATTTCATCTTTATAACCACCGCTGTGAGAATTTCAGATCCTGCGTTGCAATTTTCGATTTCCATAATGGGTTATCAAAATAAAGCATAAATTGCTATATGGCAGTTTCTGTACTGCGTGAGCTGTACAAGGGCCGGGGAGGGGGCGACTGCCACATGACTATGAAGCATGAATTTGGATATGCAGGATTTGAGGTTCTCACAGCGGTGGTTATGAATAGTTCTATCTTCTGGGATAAAAGGCCTTGTTGTCAGTTGAAAATCAACTAACGTTTCGGAGGGAAATATCTCCTTCTTCTTCAGGGCCGAAAAATAAGCCAAGCAAGAAACCAACGTGAAGTGGGTAGCCAGCAGAAATCTTGCTTGGCGTATTTCCCTACCCTGAAGATGTAGGCAACATGTTCTTCCGAAAGGTTAATTGACTTTCGGCGTACTACATTACTTTGTGTCCCAGAGGATAGCACTTTGGATGTTCATGGAAGGAAGTGGTCTTCATATATATTAAGCTAAATCGAATTATTTTCCTGAACTGGGGAAACCACGACATGCCTTATTCACAATAGCCATCACACATGGATCATTCTAGTACGATTCAGGTATGATGTTATTCTCTTAAACATATTTCAGAGCAGGCCTGCGTCCTATCTTGAGTAGGCAACCTTATGGAAGAGGCGTCCTATGTGCTCAACCAGCTCTTCACACCCACCACATGCTGAAAATAGAATTTAATGACTGTTAATGATGACGTAACAATAGACGCCACTATTTATGAAGGGTTGTGTCCAGTGTAGAGAGTTCTCCAATAGAGTTCTTTCACTGTAATCGTACAAGAGTAAACGTAAATATATGAGATTTGAAATTCTCACGAGGATGAATATTGAGAGTATAGTTCTGCGGCATGTGACGCCGTATAGGCTGAATGTCGAGGCAGCGTCTTCCTTCAATACGTCGGTATCTATTTTCCAGACTAGAGGGCGTCACTTCTCAGAAAACTGTAATATTGTTGAATGTAACTCTCCGTAGCTTTGAGCTACAAAACTGTGTTGTCGGCCGTGATGAGGCCAAAATATCACAAGACGCTACTCTGAACGCGTTTCGAACGAACATTCCATTTAGTTTATGCCTTGCAGCGAAATAATATGGGAATCGTGTTCCATGTTTGTTCTGCTACTTGTATCGTAGCTTCAGATATTTAAAGCATATAGCGTTCCTCCTAACGTGCAGTTTACCTGACATACAGATATGTTCGCTTGGTTGCAGAAACGCAGTGCGTTTCAATAAATATGAGAAATGTACATCAGATTATTAAAGAAATGAAACCATCCCTGTAACAGGCCGTGGAGGCCCATAGGGTTAAGAGACGTCGAGGCTCCCACCTTTTCTAAACTCGCATGTGGCCGTGAGGTTGTCAGGCTTACGCGCTGGCCGTCCTTTACCCCCAAGAAGATTCCTGATACTCATTTCTGTTAGAGGCTGATTGACCCGAGGGCCACAGTGCGGCTGGAAAGATTAGCTAAATTGAAAAAATCCAATAACCTCATCGGGAATCAAACCCGCGACATTCCGACTACACAATTTCCCTTGCTGTTTAGTATAGTTTTAATGATTGACACTTGGATGTAGCTTAAAATACATAATATTCTTAACTCTGAGTGTACCATAGTTTCAGTAGTCCCTGTTTGTGTCATGAGCTGTCACACAATTATTTAAGCGTTTCGTGTCAATATGTATGTCGGAGTGTCTCCAATGTTCAACACATTTTGTTGGTCCTATACTCGCACGATAAAAAGTCAAGCTGCAAGCCGCTCGCCTCATCAATGCAACATTTAGCTTCCAAGCCGACAGACAAGTGAACATATATAGGGAGGCTACCCTTGAGGAACTTCCCTTCAGCATCTTAGACTCCATTTCAAAGCGAGAAATTTAAACAGTTGAAACCAAATATTCATATTTTATGATGATTTTCTGTGTTGTCAAATGTTAAATTCGCCCAGAAAGAGGAACGCAAATTACAGAATCTGAGTGCAGCTATGAAGAGCAGTCTTTAATTCCAACTTCGGAATCCTCCAAAATTTTCCGCTCCATTCTGAACGCACATCGGTACATAAACAACCACAGGATCCATGAAGGCCTCCAAATGAGCAGAGCGCTTAGTGAAATAAAAAAGTGTAATACCAAACACTTAAGAAATTAGAAAACCACGTTAATGAACTAACAGTGAATCTACTAGACAATAACGAACTACACATAGACTGAAAAGATACACCGTACTAACTCTACCGGACAGACCTGAGTAAAACCTCAATATAAGAATTGAGAACTTTCTACCTAGCAACGGCTCGTTCGTTGCTGTTCGTTGTAGCGGAAACGTGATTTCCGAGCCGATGCTCAGCAACGGACATCTGCTCCTGCTCCACCATCCCTGCTTTCAGCCGTCACGTCACAATATTAAAACAGATCTTCAAAGAACTGAATGTAGGAACATGAACTGGTTTCCCCTGGCTCAGGGTAGGTTCCAGTGTTGGGCTCTTGTGAATTAGATATATATAAATCGGTTTCCATACAAGACAGTGTGTTCTTTTGTCTGTCTGAATGGCTCTGAATGGCTGGTGGTTTCTCAAGGAGGACTGTATTTCATAGGATCCTGGCCAGGCTACAGCCTTCCATACTGGCGAGATGAGTGCTTTGCCACGGCGATGGCAAAAATATGTCAGTATAGAGGGACAACATCTAGAAGAGTAGTGATAGTTTGGTGATTCTGTCTTGTACGAAATATTTTGTAAAAAAAAAATTGAAATCCAAGCCAATTCTGTATCTCAACATCCTGTTGCAAATCTTTAATTAACGCCTATGTATACCACAGACTAATGAAGACAACACCACACGCTGCTAGAGGGAACAACACACAAGCAAGGGGCATATTACAGACTTGTCAAAACAACGGGCTAACGAACATAAAAACAAGGTGCTGAAATGAAACATCTGGAATACATCACATAGCCTAAACAAGTGGACTAGGACCCTTATGAGTGGACTGCAGCGCGTGGTATTAGCGGACATCAAAGCAGTGTAGCAGTTTCGATACATTAAGACACCTGAAGATGGTCATCTGTGGCAGAAACATATTGACTTAAGTGTTAAATGATAAAATTGGAGGATTAAAAAAGGAACAGTTGTTGCATTATTGACGGACTGTGATACACATAGACGTCCAGGCCAACCTTGAACCACTCTTGTATCATGGCAATAGTCAGGAAACCGGAAGAACTATGTATATACCTGTCTCAGATAACGGGCATGCGCAGCAGAATTGCACTGTAAATCATCCACACGTTACAGTCGACTTCTCAGTGAGTATATTCTTAAGGACCCTGTAAGGGAGGATTATTGTCAGACGAGGTAGCGTAATACAATAAAGTATAGCCTTATGAGAGTCACATTCTCTTGTGAGGAACAATGGCGTTCTGTATAAATAGTCTGCTCCAACTAATCCTTGTTCTTGGTTAGAATTGAATGCGAGATCTGATAAGACACAATCACCATCACCAGTTCACTTGACGATGCAATAATTGGGGAACCTTCCTCGTCTCACCCATGTTCGCTTCAACCTAAATAGGACGTATCTTCCTTTACAATAGAAGCTTACAAGTCTTGTACTGCGATGCTAATATAAGGATTTTGCCTTCGCTAGCGGTTCCCATTTAGCTCATTAAAGTTCTCATATACTCCGCCTTCAAGACATGTATTTTCCATACCTCTTCAGATATCATATTCCCCTGTTATGACAGGGTGTATTTTAGCTGGAGGTTCGTGAAACAACCTACGTATGTTATTGTAAACTGCGATCCATCTTAGAAGGGCGTATAAAAGGATGCGATTGAAATCGGAAACAGAATTTAATACGAAACTGTAGGTTTCACACTGTGGCACGAAAGGGGGAGAAGAGGAACGCATATAGGATATTGGTAGGAAAGCCAGAAGGGAAGAGACCACTGGGAAGACTAAGGCGTAGGTGGGAGGACAATATTGAAATATACCTTAGAGAGGTTGGATGGGATGGGATGGATCTGTTTGATCTGGCTCAGGATAGGGACCAGTGGAGGGCTCTTGTGAACACGGTAATGTACCTTCGGGTTCCATAAAATGCTGGGAATCTCTTGAGTAGCTGCACAATCGGCAGCTTCTCAGGAAGGGCTCAGCTCCATGAGTGAGTGAGAGTGAGTGAGTGAGTGAGTGAGTGAGTGAGTGAGTGAGTGAGTGAGTGAAAGTTATCGTAAACGAAGTAAAGTGGAAATTCCGTCATCAACTTTATAAAATTTAAGATTCGATGTTTTCTGGGCAGGAAATATTCATATTGTGGACTTCCGGGTTATGTTACCATTGCATCTGATAGGAACACAGCCTCCATCGTTAGGGTGAATTCTATCCTGAAGAAGGAAGCGGCGCATTGCTCCTAAGCTTTAATGCCTATGTACCGAACTACACGGCGTCAGAAACCAGATGACAGTAATCTTCACATTAACCGCTGTGAGAACCTCATGTTTCACAAGGATAGTAGAATTTTACGGAAGTTGGGACTATGAAGGCTAAAATACTTACTTACTCACTTATGGAGCTGAGCCCTTCTGGAGGAGCCGCCAATTCTGCAGCTACTTAAGAATTTCCCAGCATTTTATGGAACCCGAAAGTTCATTACCGTGTTCACAAGAGCCCTCCACTGGTCCCTATCCTGAGCCAGATCAATCCAATCTATAACATCCAATCTTATCTCTCTAAGATCCATTTTAATATTGTTCACCCACCTACGCCTTGGTCTTCCCAGTGGTCTCCTTCCTTCTGATTTTCCCATCAGTATCCTATACGCATTCCTCGTCTCCCCTATTCGTGCTATATGCCCTGCCTACCTCATCTCTTTGACTTGATCATTCTAATTATACTTGGAGAAGAATACAAGTTATGAAGCTCCTCAGTATGCAGTTTCCTCCAACCTCATCTCTTTTCGGTCCAAATATTCTCAACACCCTGTTCTCAGACACGAAGGCTAAAATACTGAAACAAAATGGTAGACTGTTGGAAGAAGCACTGACCATGCTGAAATGTTATTTGTTCAAAAGAATCTGAGCGTCAGAGAATGTTTCGCTAAAGTTAACATTTGTTGCTTAGTTACTGAAGACCGTTTTCATTTATCTTGCATTAAGCTCTTCTTTTGACGCAAAAAAAAACTAATTTAAAATTAATTTCCTTTAAAATTTCCTGGAGTTATTTACAAAATGCTGACGTCTCGGATAGAGCTGTTCGGCTCGTATTGTAAGAAATGTTGTAGATGCAATTATAAAAGTTTCTTACAGCAGAGAAACACAAGCATCTGATTTACTTGTTGATGAATAAGGGTGAATATAGTTTCATTTTTAAGAATTCTTTTAATTCTTATCTGCCAGGAATTAGGAAACTGCTGTTCCCGAATAGGGTGTGGCTTCAAAGAACTTGTGCGCAAAACGCAGAGGATCACAGAGCCTGACTACTCACGGATGTGCATATGTGTGTGTGCCGGTGCGCATGTGTCAGAAAGAGTGATAAGGAGAGTTAAGGTTCGGCCACACAGAGCGCTACGCTATGTTCGCTACGTACGCTGTGTACACTCTGCGACGCAGCTAACATAAGGAACACAGCGTACGTAGCGTACGGAAGTCTGTGTGGCCAGTCACATTGGCAATAAAGGGAGATATTTTTCTGTTCGTATACCAAACATAGCGTACGTAGCGTGCGTCGCGTTCGTACCGCTCAGTGTGGCCGAACATTTAATGAGAGTTAGCTAAAAGTTTTGTATGGATTTCTCACCTCACCCATGCGTTCTATTTATTCTGCCAATCTCATGTTTCTTGGCGTTATCAATCATGGTATTTTATGGAGAGTTCGTATCTCAAGAGTAAGCAGTCGAAACCACGTACGGAACTCACCATGTCTGACAAGAAACACATTGCGTGTAAATCTCTACTTTCCTCGTACGTTTCCGGTTCCAATGAACATAAGTTAAATAAGTTTTCGAAAAGTTATTATCCCGTTACTTAAATAGACGCATACTGGGGGAGGGGGAGTCGCCGCGTCTTCGAAGCAACCGCATATAAAATATATGTGCCCTGTTTTTGTTGTTCTCTTTGTGATACCAAAAACTCTCCTAAAATTCCAATCCAGTACTAGAAAGTCATAGTACTGTCCTTGTTCACCAGGTGTCTCATTTTCTTCAGGCTCCGCACTAATCATTGCAAGTTCTGTATTTATCCCATTACAGACCGCCTACATGGTCTGCCTCCATTCATCTTGAGCTCTGTAGCCAACCTGAGTGTTTTTCAACATACCATACTTATCAAATCATCCACTCATAACCAGACGTAACGGCAACGGTTGCTTAAATCAAGGGTGAATATAGTTCTATGAAGCCCGATCGGTATAAGGCACATACTTTCTTGATAAAGATGAAAAGGGGGAAAGGAAGGTATCCACAAATAATGGTTTACGTGTCGGCAGAGGTCACGTAAACAACAAATACCCAATAAGTGTGTGAAACGATTTATTCTTTTAGAAGTTAAATTCCATTCTTAATTTTAAACTTAAATCAAGATTAATTCATGATCGCTGAAGGACGGATAGTTCTATGGTGAAATTTAGAACTGAATTAATTCACGAATTTCGTCGTAGATTTTATGCCAGAAACTTCTGGTTTCTTGGCTAGGTTAAAAACAAGGAGTCATGTGGGGGAAAAACTTGTTTGGCTTTCTTTCCCTAAAATTCTTATTACCACGTGATGGAGTGACTATAACGGAGTTTGGATTGGTAATTGGATTTATTGAACACTTACAGATCGTAACTACAAGTAACTATAGTGCTATCCATAATTCACCCACTCCGAAGTTCACTAAAGCACATACTAAGCCTTCTCGGTCTGCTGTGTCTGCATCAGTCGTTGTCTGGTAACGGCTTCCAACGCCGTAGACCCCTCAACTTCCGTGTTCACATTATTGCTGGCCGGTGACTGTCTCACAACGAACTAAACTTATATTTGTCCTGATTATAACACATCGGCACGGACCGCATAGAATACACCGCTTACAGCATTTCTATTTTTGCGTCACGCAGCTGTCATACGAACAACGTAGAGAACACTGCTTCCCAATTAGTCCATTGGCGCGTGCTATGAATCTATTGCCTAGCAACGGGCGTTGTTTACATCATCATTGGCAAATCGGCCCTTTTTGAGCCATAGCCTTCCTTAGAAGATCCTGCCATATTTGAAAATCCGGTTTTCACTTCTTTGGAATTCGCAATAGTACTTTTACACAACAAGGTCGCCAACCTTGCCTCCAACGCCCAGTCCGGTGGGCCAGGTCTCTGTATATATGTCCCACAGTGACAGAATGGCCCAATTACACCCTCAGGCACTGGGTTCCCTTTACATCATCATCTCAGGGCTACGGTAGGGGTTTTCTATCCAGCCTCAGTAAGGATTTTTGGGATTTTTACCTTCTTATTAATGGTCTGCTCGACGGAGTTGTGTATTAACATCTCGTTATTTCATTACTTCTTATAAGACTGGGAACCGGGATAGCTCAGTCGGTGAAGAGATGGGCTACGGGGTGGGTTTGATTCCCGATAGGAGTAAGACATTTTTCTTCCCTCCACGGAACCTAGACCAGATCTGGAGCTCACCCAGCCTCCTGTCCAATGGGTTCCGGGAGGTTTTCCCCCGGGTTAAAAGGGTCGGAACGTGAAGCAGACTACTAGCCTCCATATAATGCCGAGGTTAATAATGGTCATACGTCTTCATGGCACAAATACTGCCTTATCTTTAACTTCACTGCTCTATAGTATAAGTGATACAAAAACATTATGCATCTAGAGAGGACAGTGAATTTATTTCCATGAGTCATAACCCCTCTTACTGTATGTGCCTTTCTTCGTGCTCATCTGCTTCCAACCCCTCGGGGCTTGTTAGATTTCATTTTGACTCGGATTACACAGTCTCATTCGTCTGTTACATACAAGGGATGAAAGGGGTGGGTTGTAGAAATAAAAAAGTACCGCTTTTCCTCTTCATCGACCAGGGATTTGAGAGGAGACCGTGTTATGGTAACAACAGTTGAGACGAACCTACTCAACCTTTAATTTAATATCAGAATCAACAGGATTCAATTACGAACTGCCCTGGGCTTTAGATGCTCCGTACCCATGGCAACAGCTTGTAGGGATGAACAGACAGAGAAGCATTGCAAAAAGAGGGCGAACACATTTCAAGCTATGGGGTGGTAACATGGGGAGGTACGAAGTGAAGAGGAAGGAAAGATACAGATAATTATACGTAGGTGTGGAAGACAAGACAATGAAGTTCACTATGGAAACATGTAATAGTAAATCGTAATGGAAACGTGAAAGGAAATTTCGACAAATTAGAGGAAGTGTGACAGAAGTGACGTTCAGTAGGCAACCTTCCGGAAACGAGTCTGCTGATGTCCGTAGCCATATGCAGTTTGGTTTCTGCGGTTTAATGATCAGTCTCCGTCATAAATTTTAATGTGACGTTGTGTCTCATATCTCTTCTTTGTTTTCTCCTCAGTTTTCTTCGGCACTCTAAGGTGCCGTATAAAATTATTAACTGATTCAGAAAAATTATAACCTAAAAGAACTCGACCTCATTACTTTCTATCACCAGCCCTCTTTCGCCGTGAAAACTAATAGAAATAATTACTAATAATCTTTATTATCTAAGTTAAAAGAACCCGATATTTATAATGTTTCTCTTATTGTCGGACCGCCTCTGTGGTCTAGTGGTCAGAGTTCCTGGCTACCGGCCCAGAGGTCCGAGTTCGATTCCCGGCGCTACCAATTTTTTTCTGAGAAGTAGTGGGTCTGAAACGGGGTCTACTCATCCTGTTGAGGATAATTGAGGAACTATTTCAAGGAATTAGCCGCTGCGGTATAGAAAGCCGAAATTAACGGCCGTGGGGATTCGTTGCGCTGACCACGCAACACCCTCTATCCGCTGAAATTGGCACTAACTTTGCCGACAAGCGGCGGTCGCTCGGTCAGTATAGTTCTCTTGCGGATAACACCACAGTGTTCTCTTTTTCTGTTACTGTCATTACCGTTGTTGGCTGAATTGACTCTGAAAACAAACTTATGGACTGCAGATTGGCCACCCTCCCTCCTCTAATTCACAGTAGGTGCTGTGTGTTCGAGACTTCCATCTTTCTTTCTGAGAGATATATAGGAGCTTGACGCTTAAACTTAAGGTATCTTCTTATTTACTTACTTACTTACTTACTCATTGAACTGAGCCCTTCTTGAGGACCAGCCAATTCTGCAGCTACTCAAGAATTTCCAAGCATTTTATGGAACCCGAAATTTCATTACCGTGTTCACAAGAGCCCTCCACTAGTCCCTATCCTGAGCCAGATTTATCCAATCCGTACCATCCCATCCTATCTCTCTAAGATCCATTCTGACCTATGTATTTGTATGTTCCTTACTATTTGCCTTAAGCTTACGATCTTGTCGGATGCGATACGAAAGATTGGGAGGAACCTGCTCTCTTCGTCTTCAGCTCCCTGAAGATACAAACAGCAGGTTCCTACCTAACGTTGGGATCTCTCTACAAAACTATCCATAAATACCATACATTATTTGTTTCAGTATTATATTACCGTTTCAATTATTATTGTTCCCATTTCGATAAAATGTTGTTACTGATTATACGGGTATATTCACACGGCCTCACCTATATTGCTAACATTATTTCATCATCAATTAATTTCATACTTATTATAATCATCAGTAATCATGAAATATTTGTCATCACTTACAACTCATTTAAGTAGATATGAAGCCTTGAGAATAATTGTTGACATCGAAATTGTGTCGTACGTTCAAGTTTCCCTCAGAATGTGTGCTAAGAGGGGTTCATGTGTTTCCTACTGTCTCATTTATTGGAAGAGTTATTTTTTTTTTGCTTTATTATCCCGCATACGGTGTAAATAAAAAAAACAGGATCTTCCGGGTAAGACGTATAAAGACAATTACGCAGACAGCAGGGTGGTTTCATAAACCTACTTCATTCTTAAGCAAGCGAAGTAGGCCAATGACTATTATTATTATTATTGTTATCAATATTATTGTTATTAAAATTATATAATTTGCTATGTTTTTGTATTTTGTTTCTTTTTCTTTGCTCAAATTTTAATTGACCTTTAGACTGTTAAGCTAGCACGTAAAAAAATAAGAATATTTGAATTATTATTGTTATGGGCTGTTGGGTAAGCATGTAAATAAACAAATAATTGGCAAGAATTATCGGTTATACGCTATCTGCTTTTAGTGTCCGTAATCTGCTGTTGATAGTCATATTGTTTTATAAATTTTCTGTTGTAGGAGTTTTTGTATTTTAAGTTTTACAGAAATACGCAGCTAGTCTGGAGATATAGACTAGCTCTGTCGATTGAGAACAACAGATCAGTCAGTTTACCTGAGGACGGAGGTAGAGTCCACTATCCGAAACGTATGAGTAAAAACAGGACAGTGGCTAATGGCTAAAGTCAAGAAGTGTATAGTTTCTAACATTTAAACGCTCAGTTTTGATAAATATACGTTATAAGAGCATAGTGAAGGGTTAATATTGTGACGCGCTGCCTGAAAGCCGGACTGTAGGACATCCATCGCTGCGCAATTGACAGTGAGAACGCATGCTACCTGGGAAACTGCCTACCCAACAGGGGCAGAATTGTTGAATTCCCGCAGCAACAAGAGATTCGTTTGCATAGCAGTGGACGGAACTAAACCTTTCGACAAGGTGTTCCCTATTCAGTCCGCGTGCAGGACATAACAGTCCAACTTCGACAACAGACCAGTTAGTTCGTATCCGACAAGAGAGCAGTCAGTTTAGCCTCAACAAGAGGCCAGTACATTTGAGTTCCGAGCAAAGCAGAAGACCCTTCACCGAGATTAATAGAAATATGATAAATAGCGAATAAATAAGCAGAGAAATGTGCATAATCGTGGATATGGTGGATTGGGAAGGGCTCTAGACGCTAAGCAAAAGACCCGCTTTTGCACATTTTTCATGCTTTTCAGTAATAATCTTCGTAACTTACACTCAAATTGTTTTTATCACTTTCTTATATTTCTTCACGTTTATTTTAGGGGCTATTGTTATTGGTCTTGTATATCTTCCAAGCTACAAAAAAGACTGAGCATTGAAGAGAGCTGTTTCCACAAGCGACGCACATTAAACACTGAAAAACAAGCCAGCTGAGCTTCAAACGCTCATAAAAGGGGGTCGCTGATTGGCTGAGGCATGCTAGGTCTATTTACGAGCGCTCCAATTGGCCAAAATTTGTGACGATACTGCCATTAACATATTGTTAACAGAAGCAACTGGACCCTATGGGAGGCAGATCTTGTATCGAAATATCGTTAATCGATAACGTCATAAATCGAGAGACCTCTGTGCTCTTAAATTCTAACCCTGAGTTCCGAGAATTCAACTACCGGAAATCAAATTACAGGTCATGTAAACAATACTGCATATATTTCTCTGAATGATATACGTCTAACAAATTAATGAAAAATCAAACATATAAGCTTTAAATAATGTTTTTATACCTGTAAATCGAGTAATCTCTGGGGTAGAGGCTGTCAAAGATGATTTGTTTTTTCCGCCCATTAATTTTCATGTGTTAATTAAGAGGTTATGTTCAGTTGTTATTTATATTCATGAGGGTTTTAAATGGATGTGGACTATTCGTCCAGTATTATCTCATTTCAGGAATTATGTAAGAGTTTATTAAAGTTGTATGATATGGGAAATAAGAACTCTAATTACTATACTACACTTTATTTTAAGGAAACACGTGGCGAAGGACGGCGACGTTAGCTGTGTACTTGGATTCGGATGGAGAGACAGATCCTTGTGTTGAAAGGTTGGCTGTGTTTGTGTTGCAGGTGTGTGGGAAGGTGTTCGGAAACGCTTCTGCACTCGCCAAGCACAAGCTGACTCACAGCGACGAACGGAAATACGTATGCAGCATGTGCGGGAAGGCGTTCAAACGGCAGGATCACCTGTAAGTCGCATCACCTTCAGATGGTATCACGTTACTCTTCTATCCATAAGCTTGAAGTTCGTAGTTAACTAAACATATAATACTTTAATTTGCATCCACCTCGTATAGGGCATAGCTCAGTAGGTATAGCGATGAGCTGCAGGCTGGATACTGGAGTTCTTTTCCTCGCAGAGATGAGAGAGTTTTCTCTTTTCCACAGCGCGTCTACTCCGTTTATAGATCCCACACTGCCCCCTATCTAGTGGGTGCCTGAGACACTTTCTCCGAGGCATGAAGCTGACCACTCACCTCCATCTGGTGTCGATATCAAGAACGGTGGAGCTATACCTCCTCTTCCATCATACGTCTTCATGGCGTGGTACTTAAGTAGTTAAACAGAGGGACAACTTATTTCCGATAGGGCAAACAAAGAAACAGTTTAGAATGTTAGTGGTGAAATCTTTTGGAAAGCGGCTATTCAGAAAAGGGAAAGCAATGGAAGAATCATGGAAGAAATAGGTTGGGAGTAAAGCCTCATATATGAAAGGTGAATAAAAAGTAGGAAGTATGAATAAAGAAAAAGATAATTGAACTTGTCGCATTATGTGTGTGTGGTGAAGTTATTTTCGTTCCTCTGTTCAAATGACCACCTCTGTAGTCTAGTGGTCAGAGCTCCTGCCTACAAATCCAGAGGTCCGGGTTCGATTCCCAGCGCTACCAGATTTTCTGAGAAGTAGTGGATCTGGAACGGGGACCACTCAGCCTCGTGAGGATAATTGAGGAGCTATTTCAAGGATATAACGGCTCCGGTCTAGAAAACCGATACTAACAGCCGTGGGGATTCATTGCGCTGACCACGCGACACCCTCTATCCGCTAAAGTTGACACTAACTTCTCCCACAAGTGGCGGTCGCTCTGTCGGTATAGTTCGCTTGCGGACTAAAACCACGAAGTAAGATTTGAGGCTTTCACGGCGGTGACTATGAAGAAAGCAGTCTTCTGGGATTTGGCACCGTGTATATGTGGTGTTAACTGACGTTTCGGAGGAACGTATCGCCCCCATCTTCAGGGTTGAAGAAAAAGTTTAAGAAATCTGCAAGCGACAACACCGTGAGAAACGGTCTGCTTTACCGTTTCTCACCATATATTGCTTCCATGATATGAATGAAGGCGCAATCTGTTTTATTCTTTATGATATATCCCACTGAACATATTCAGTACTGTCTTTAGTATGCTGGAACATACTGTTAAGAGTGTCAGGGTTATAAATGAATTTCAATCTCGTCACATGTTCTTTTTTAAAGATTATTTCACGACGCTGCCAGTAGATAGACTATACAGTGTAAAATGATAGGATTACGGAAGAATTGGAAAAGATTTTGGATGTAATTTGTCATGGTGTAGTTGAGGTACTGTCCATCATTTGCTGGAAGGGACTGAGAAAATCCACGGAGACCTTCAGAACAGCCTATGTCCCGGTCAGGATTCATACCGAGTACCTCCGGAATATGAGTCTGAAACTTACCGTTATGCCAACCCTCTTGATATCACAGAGGCATCAGAATATACCATATTCGTTTGTAGGTCCATGTGTAAGAATACTGTTTTCGTATCTTGAACCAAATCCAGACATTGGCCGGTATTACGTAGTAAATGAACTTTGTATTTGATATAAAAAATGTAAAGCTATCCCTGTAACAGGCCATGAAAGTCCGTGGGGTTGTGAGACGTTGAGGTTCCCACATTTTCTGGACAATCGGCTCACAGATGGCGGTGAGGTTGTCAGCCTTACGCGCCGGACTCCCTTTAACCCCCAGGAAGATCCATGGTACCCATTTCTGTTATAGACTAAATCGACCCCAGGGCCATAATGCGGCTGAAATGATTAGGTCAATTGAAAAATCCACCTCATTGGGACTCGAACCCACGACATTCCGTCTTGTAGCATAGTGCCTCAGCCAACTACGCTACCGCATGCCCCCTTATATTTGGTAGTGTGTCTTTAAATACTTTATGATCTATTGCTACTAGAGCCGCGATGGCTCAGTTGATGTAGCGATGGGCTGGGGTTTGATTCTCAGCAGGGGTAAGATTTTTCTTCTCTCCATACAGTCTAGGCCGGCTCTGGAGCCCACCCAATACTCTGTCAAATGGGTAAATGGGAGATTATTTCCCTGGGGGCAAAGCGGCAGGAACGTGAAACTGAGCACTCGCCTCCATCTAATTCTGAGATCAAATATTTTGTAGCTATACCTCCACTCCCAGTACGTCTTCATGGCTTGGTGCTTAATTAAGCATATGGACAACTTCTTTTTTTTTCTTGGCACTACAGCCCCTGTGGGCCTAGGCCTACCTCCATGAACTTCTCCGTTCACTTCGGTTTTTCTAGATCCTACACATTCGGTAGAACTCCTTGGGCGGGCAATCAGCTCTTCGTAAGGCCTCTACCTGTACACAAACACAGAAAAACGCACACACACAAACTAAACATCCATGCCCTGAGTGGGATTCGAACCCACGATCCCGGTTTCCAAGCGAGCGAAGACAACTCATGCCTTAGACCGCTCGGCTACCGTGACCGGCTATGGACAACTTTACTACTACTTCAACTACAATCATAGAGACCACTACTCCACAATTGGTGATAAACAGTTGAATCTTACTTACTACTTGTCAGACGGTATCTTTGAGGCATAAATAAGTTTGACAGAGATTTATAACTTCTGTTATAGAAATGGTCACATGTTGACACATCGCAACAAGAAACCGTATGAGTGTAAGGCAGAAGGCTGTGGAAAATCGTACTGTGATGCAAGGTCGTTACGGCGCCACACAGAGAATCACCACACCAACAATTCCGCACAGGCAGCTGTCACAGCGTCAACCAGTACGTCAGGATCAGGTAGCACCGGCAGTTCAGATGATGCGTCACCACTAGGCTCATCATGTATCCACTATGCACCACCTCCACAGCCCCAACAACAGACGCCAACAGCACCACCGCCCCCATATCCTGCAACATCTTCTCCATCCACCACCACCACCGCTGCCGCTACAGCCACTAGTAGTAGTAGCGGTTCGGGGGGCAGTGGTACAAAACAGGCCCCCAGCCAGTTGCAACAGTTGTTAGCAAGTGAACCAGCATCGGCGACTTCAGTCAACACCGCAACTTCCAGTAAGGTGAGTCCATCTCCGACATTAGTAGCATCTTATGGTCTGCGTGATGTTCAGAGCTGATGCTTTTCTAAGTTTCGTGTTCAGGATCTCGTTGACCATATCAAGGTACTGCATGATGGATGGTGAAAGAAATTGTAAACAATTCATTACAGTCTCAATTGCCATAATGGTGGAGGAAACAAGTCTCTGAGTTGTGTTGTTGTTGTTGTTGTTGTTGTAAACTACAAGTAAATAGCATTTTGAGTTCTAGTTGGGGCTGTCACAGTCGGTCACAGCATTAAAAAAGTAAAGCTTTCCCTGTACCAGGCCGTGAAGGCCCATAGGGTTGTGAGACGTTGAGGGTCCCACATTATCTAGACAGTCAGCTCAAAGATGGCGGTAAGGTTGTCAGCCTTACGCGCCGACCGCGCTTTGCTCCCCAGGAAAATTAATTAATTAATTCCTGGTACTCATTTATATTAGGGGCTAAGTCGACCCCGGGGCCATAGTGCGGCTGGAAGGATTAGGTGAATTGAAAAAACAAAATCCAATGACCCCATCGGGACTTGAACCCGCGACCTTCCGGCTTGTAGCATAGCTTCTCAACCAACTACGCTACCGCTTGCCCTCCGATCACAGTATTACTGTCAGGAATTTGAATACAGAAGATGAACATGAGTTCGTTTCTAGTTTTAATATTGAGTATGTAGCAGGGAATTTGCGTTGTTTTTTTTTATTAATATATTCTTAAAGCCTTGAAACCAGTTAGAACTGAAAGTTAGACAACATGAAACCGAAATATTCTTGGAGGCACTAAGTTGTTAGTAATAATTTTACATCTGAATAAATATATTGGTGTAGAAATATGAGTTAAAATAGTGTGTGTAGATACTGATTTCCTTAGGTATAATTTAGAAATGACTCGAATAATGAAAGCTGTAAACCTGCATTGCTGAATAGCACTTACGCCTTCAGAATTAGGTGGAATGATTCTGTAACAGTATAAATCAGTAGTTAGCTGGATGTCTGAACTGGCTCACTGATTAATTGCATTCAAGAAGAAATAAGTATTAATATTTGTAAAATCAAGGGGTACAAAAATGAATGGTAAAGAATTACTGCCGAGTTTCTCATTAACATCCCATTATCCAACAAGTTAAAATATAATTCATAATATTAATTGCAATACTCGTATTTTCGTCTTAATTTATGCAACAAAATGCGATTTATATTGTTTTTGTTTCTGACATATCAGGCAGATTAGAATGGGCCCTCGTGCAAGCAGGGATTACTTGCCAATGGTTTATACGCCTGGGCTTTCATTAAAATTTTCCGCTATATATCTATCACAGCATGATATGTCCTCAAGCTTTTGGTAGAGGAGCTAACCATCAGATATGGATGTTAAATGCAGTTACCGTTACCGTAGAAAACTGGTTGATTAGAAATGTCACAAATGGCATCAATTTAGGAGATTGAAGGAGTGGGTTATAGGGATGTAGACTGGATTCAGAAGCATCAGATACTGTCCAGCTTCAGGACGTATTGAACATAATAATGAATCTTCCAGGTCCATAAAACATGGAGAATATACGTATTAACCAGCTGATTTTGTTCTCAAAGGCTGATAGTTATATTGAACAATGTACTGAAGAGGTTGTCATTGCATAATGCTCTGGAGTTAACAATAAAAAGATACAGCAAAATTTGGCTTAAGTTTGAGGTGGTATGAAATTAATCCACTCGGTTGTTTGATTTACGAAAGCTATTCGGAAAGTAATCTCCAGTGAGCTGTTTTTGAAACAAACAATGAGAAAAAAGGTTTATTATGTACAAAAACTACGAGCATATTTAAACTACCTCTCAACCTACTCACCGCTGGAATTGAGGCACTTGTATCGGGGAATAAGTTTTTGCATTTCTATGTCAAAGACGTCTGCCGCCCGTGAACTCAACCACTTTGACACTCTCTGTCAGCTCATTATTGTTGAAGGGCTGTGATCGTAGGCAGTTCTGCAGGCAGGTAAACAGGTGGTAGTTGCTCGGAGTGAGACCATAGCTCTAAGGAGATTGGTGAAACAACTCCCAGTTGAAATTCTTCAGCAATGCTAGCGTGCTAGCAGCTATATGCTGACGCGCATTTACATGGAGGAGCACTACACCGTGTGGCATCATTCCACATGTTTTTCCTAAATGACTGTGCATTTTTTTTTCTGTTTAGAAATACACTGCTGACGTTCTTGTGGTCCCTTGTTGCATAAATTGCACCATCAACACTTTTTTCCTGTCTTAGAAAGCACATGTCGTATTCTGGAGGACAACATTTGTTTAAATTTTGGGGGCTTGTTTGGTGAATGTGTGTGCATCCACTACTTTGAGAGCTAGTTTCAACAATCACAAATAAAACCCAGGTTTCATGCCTGTTACTCGTAAGATGCGATCGAGAGAACAATCGCCACCTTCGTGGTATCGCCCGAAAAAAGTCATACCCGAAGCCATTCTCTTCGTTTTGCGCGCACTCGTGAGCATTTTTGAAACTCTTCTTTCTCAAAAGTTATGATACCCTAACCTGACTGCGATAATGTCGTAGAGAACATTGCGTGAAATTTATGGAAATTCACATGAAAGTTCTGCAATTGTGAAGCGCCGTCTTTCGCAGATTTCGTCGTGATATAATATCATCACTCATTACAGATGACCGACCACTGCGCTCTTCACTATGAACATTTGCCCGCCTATATTTGAACATTCTACACCATTGGCTTACAGTTCCTTCACTCATTATATTTTGGCCCTAAGCCGCCCGTAATTCACCATAGATTTCCACAGCATTCATATTTTTAGTGTGAAGAAATCGGATAGCAACACTTAATTTCCCAGCTTGCGGGTTTATCAGTCACAGGACACACTATAACTCACTCTGTAGAGACAAGAACAAACACTACTTGACCAGTTATATGATGGTTTACAAGGCAATGAGTCATGTGACGCAACCTCATATGCGCAGCTCTCCCCCGCTCCTATATTATTTGCCTAAAATAAACGAAATGGAGGCTACTTTCCGAGTAGCCCTCGTATATAGTGTGGAGTAGACAGTAGAAGTAATCATCAAGGGCTGCAGTAAAAAATAACAGATGAACAAACAGTACACTTTATATCAGTTTTTGCCCATCATTTAATATTCCACCAGTGCTCCGTACTCATCTATCTTCATCCTCAATTAGATCCACTTGAGGAAGGGGTACAAAGGGACTATGTATCACATCACTCAGATCATCATTATAGAATTTTAATAACATTTTTAGATGACCACAGAAGTCCTGCTAAGCCACATACTGTCTTGGGATGCTTGAATACTGAGGTTTCATATTTGAACCCAATTTGGGGCACAAATATATTACCATATTTTTCAGTTATGCTATTTCAACATAGCAGGGGTCTCTGAATGGGACTTAAGGTAGTCACTTTTAGTGGTGACTTAATTCCTATCTCAAGCTATAAGTCACTGTGTATTAAAAATGTGGCAGGATACAAACACGTTTTTTTTTACAGAGTTTTAACAAACACATTTACCCCATACACAAAACAAACTCTACAAGAAAATTTGTCAAGATGTTGAGGTCCTTCCAGTCTGTGTTAGTCATGAACCTCCTTGTGAGGCTTCACATACCCCTGGAGGGTATTAAATATTTATTTAAACACAACAACTTGCATTGAATTTTCAATGAAACTCAATTTGACAGTTGGACTTGTATCTAGATAGGGTACATGATTATATATTTTCTTCATCAGTGGAATGGGCAAATGAACGTCAATGTCAGTTCTGTTACATTGCATATACAATTATACTTCATGTGCTCAAGCTGTCCACAAATATTTTCTTATATTTCGTTACGTAGTAGCATATCGGAAAAAATGTGTTTTGAAGAGAAAGTATAGGTATTATTGTTAGACATGGAAGACTTAGCATGGATGGAAGGATGCAGAGTTGTGGACTGGCTTCTTCTGCATCATGATAGGTCAAATGTTGTACTCTTATAACATGAACTTAATGTTTCATCCATAAAAGGCTGAAAATTTCTTGATCAAATGAGTAACTATCATTGTATGAAAGACTAACCCACCAGCTCTATAAACCTCTTATACTGTATAGGTAGTAAAAGTAATGGTAACAGTAAACAATACACAGGCCGGTCACGGTAGCCGAGCGGTCTAAGGCATGTACTGTCTTCGCTCGCTCGGAAGCTGGGATCGTGGGTTCGAATCCCACTAAGGGCATGGATGTTTGTGTGCATTTTTCTGTGTTTGGGTACAGGTAGAGGCCTTACGATGAGCTGATCACCCACCGAAGGAGTCCTACCGCATATATAAGATCTAATATAACTGAAGTGAAACATAGAGTTTCATGCAGGTAGGCCTAGGCCAAAATGAGGGCTGTAGCGCCAATGAAAAAAAATACACAATCATACATATTCTTGTTTGAAATCAAATCACATAACACAAAACCATATATTGTACCTACATTTTTTCTTGACATAACACAATACAGTATTGGATAGGGATATGAAACTAGCAGCCCATGGGCCAAATGCAGCCTCATTCATCCTTTCTGGTGACCCCTGAGTAGAAAATCATACCAAGAAGCCTTGCAGGTCACTCGTTGCTTTTTCCGTGGTAAACTGTGGTGTTTCTGTGTCACAGAAGAGCAGTGGAAGAGGTTATATGCTAAGCTCATGGGTTGTCATTTTATTTCAAGGTGTTGACTACTTAGTGTAATCTTCCAGCCCTAACCTCCTGCTGTTGTTAATTCAGTCAGTATTTTTAGGACAACTGTTAAAATGAGAAATGAAATCCACCCCTCCAGGTACTGCTATCCTTGAGAAATAATTATTGTGAGGAGTGACTGTTGTAAAAGTTGGCATTCTTGAGCTATTTATATCCATGCTGATCAAACAGCAGCCATCATACCTTGTCCTGTGATGTGTTTTGTAAGGTGTACTAAATTAGCCTCTAACAATGTTTCTATCAATGTCATGTTCAAGTATAAAGTGCAGCGTGAAAGAAAAGGTTCCTGGGTTTCATGACAAATGGGAGATACAATAACCTTATTCTAAAGTTAAAGAAAATATCTTGTGTCTCATTAGCAAAAGTCAGTGTTTGTATAGATTGAAACATTGGGCACCATTATGGCTCTCACAAGGGAAGATATGACTCTTTTATATAAAGTGTTTTTAGAAGATGAGCTGTGTGAATTAAAATCGACATTAAAATTGCAACAGAACATTTTTGATGCAATTATTCAAAAACTGATTGATACTGTGAAGAAAGATTCTGTCATCAATATTGAGAAAGTATTAACCGCTCAAGAACTGAAACCTGAAGCCTGTAACTGAGTGCAAATAAAAGATGTTGAGTCTTCAGAAAGAAATATTTGAGTGATAATATGTGAGGTAATTAAAAATGTTAGCCTTCATTTTTGCACATTTGAGCTTGTAATAATATCACTATATATTTTTTTTATTTCTTTGTTTATTCTATGTCTATTTAATGATGCTAGCTCAAATTTTATAGTGTCAAGTAACAGAGTGATCTGCAAGCAGGAAATAATATACTTGAAAGGATTCTGATGATGGTGTTTGCTGTGTCTTATATATACCAGACGATGGATAGAGTCCAAAATAAGCCTTATAGTTCAGTACAGGAAATAATGTGATAAAGACAGTCATGGCCACATCAAGAAAACGTGGGTCTATGTATTAACTCCCTTATATGTCTTTGTGGTATAGTGCCTAATTAGTTAAGCACAGGGACAACTTTACCTTTACCTTACATAATTTAATGTATTATAGCAGGATTTATATAGCAGGACTGAAAAAACTTGAAGACCCTCAGTCAGTTTGTCTCTGGCATGAGATTTGAACCATGCACCTTCAAAATATGAAGCAGGAATCTAACCACATAACCATATCATTCAGTGTCAGAAATTAGAAATATAAATTCAAAATCGTTATGGAAAGCTGTAATTATCCCTGTAAATAAACATATGATATTAATCAACTACTGATCCTATTCGATCTACAATTGTTAGTACACCAAGTAATTGGTTGAATGAAAAGAAATTGCTGCTTATTTGAAACATTAATTTCTCATTATGGTCTTTATGCATATTGGTTTGACATCCCTGCTGTAGGGTGTGAGTATATTCCCCTTGTAACAATCACCGATTCAATCATAATCCTTGTTAATCAGATATTTTGTGTTACTGGAGTGTGTTCATTTGATACAGGTAGACACTTTACAAATGGTCGAAGTGGGGCAGAATTCTGAGAATGAATTTGAGTCATAGTGTGAAAGTCAATCTGCTTTGCATGTCAAGTTGCACCCTTCAGCCCACAGTGCCAGGAAGACACTTCAGTTGTCATCAGATAACAAAGGATTAAGTGGCAGGAAAGTGAATCCACAGTGACAGCTTGCATGTCATGTGTTAAATTCATTGCTACTCTTAATTTTAACCTGTTACCTTTGAGAGGAACAGTAATACAAGTATGTGATGGGAGGATGCTGATCAGGGAATCAACTGAGAAGTTTAGTGCTTTTCTTCAGCTTTGCCACCCAAATGATAAGATTATGTCTTGAAACAGATCAAGCCCAGTTTCTCCCAGTTAATTTCAAATATCTTTACATCCTGTTCTATGCCACATGATCNCGATTATGTCTTGAAACAGATCAGTTAATTTCAAATATCTTTACATCCTGTTCTATGCCACATGATCTCTCCCGTTCTTATATAAGTAGTATACGCGTATATTGGAAGGTATTGTGATGGTAGAATGAACTAATCTTGAGACGTGACAAATCTACACATTACCAGTTCCCAGAATATGAAAAGATGGTTTTTGGGCTTCCAATTATGTTTGTGCATGCGTGCATGGCAGCCTCACCATTACAGCAGCTGAACTGATTTTATTCACATTTGGAATTCAGGAGTATATCTGTCCTAAGTCCAAGCCTATTGAATATAAACATTCCAGCTAAAAAAATACATGCACCCCAGATTGACCCCAAAACACAAACAGGTGACTTTCACAAATGTGACTCATTAAAATTCTGATTAAATTTCAGTGACCCATGGAGACCATCTCCCTAAATGAAGCTATGTAGGTGGCATGTTCAAGAAAATAACAGTTCATACACTATGGATCCAAAAGCAAAATATCAACGTTTTCAAAACAAGTTTTACCAGTGAGAGAGATTTCACTGTTGTTCAGTATTCAGAAACCAACAGTGGTCTGTGAAGCAAGATTTGGCTTTGTTTAAAAAATAATACATTAAATTTCATTCATATATGAGAGAGTAAATGGATTGTCTCAGCACTGATTTTTCTTTTTGTGTAAATCAGTTGGAATGGGTATCGAGCTCCCTTTCCATTTCATACCTGCTTTCCTTTCTGTACAGAAAGAGAGCAGGCTTATAAGATCACAACGCTTTCCACATGTGTGTCTGCTTCTGTTGAGAACCAGTTCACCAATTTTTATTAAATTAGGTATGAACATTACTCCATCACAGTCCGGTCAAAACTCGTGCTCTGTAGTTACATACAACCAGTAAGTACATTCACATGATATTAGATTAATGAATTTCTGATGCGTGTGCAACACTAGTGCTATTTATTATTGGTCCTGAAATTAATTTTGCTTATTGTAAAGCATCACGGTGGCTGCATGACATTGTATTTAGTTTTTTATTTGATCATGATAACTAATGGACTATTTTAGTTAAGCATGCAAAATTTGGTATGGACATAGATCATAAAGTTACCAACAAGTTATGAGTGAAATATGGTTTATAAATGTAAACTTACAAACGTGGTGACAGTAAGAATGTTAGGTTATACCCTACACTTTTAGCATAGATAAAATTCACACATAAATGATACATCTTTAAAAAATGATGACAGTGGTGATATCAGTGATAATCTGTAACATATTTAAAATTGCAGCAATAAAGAAACAAGTAGGATTTGATAGTGTAATCATTTTCACATGAAACTAGCATGCCAGTCAAAGGGGCTGAATTGCATGCCCTGCTGTATTATAAATTTACATTACCAAAATGAGGCCTGAACAACACGATATATGTATGACTTAAGTCTCTACTAGGAAAGTAGGTTAACCTGGAATTCTTTGTCTCTATTTTTCTCCTTTTTATCTGTACTTATCTATCTTTTGATTGTCTGTCCTTCCATCTATCTATCATACACTCTCTATCTATCTATCTATTGGTCTATTTGACTGTCTGTCTGTCTACCTAACCTCTTATCTATCTCTCCACTTACCTTTCTGTCTCCTCTGGAAGGGAAGTATCTAAATATTTATTCAGAGAATACTGTTGAATGGCAGGAAAAGAACTGTAGTCAATCAAATGGTCAGTTTGAAACTTACCAGTATCATCAAAATTTTACTGCCATCCTCTGATCTTGTCAGTAAAATATAGAAATATGGCAGATGGAGGAATTGGAGTGAAACAACTTAGTGCCTAGGTAAAGTGCATTATGGTTCACCTTCCTGCTAAAGTTCTTGGATGAAACAGAAGTGAGTGTCTTTGGACTTTGCAAGCTCAGAGTCATTTGACGTACAGCCATATTAAGACTCCAGAAGATTTCTTCATGTTGAACCTAAATTTAACACAAACTGAAAAAATGATACCATTTTATGCAAGTACACTTAAAACCTGAGGAACAGTAAACCGCAAGCCACTAGACCAACATTAAAACAATATTTTTTTTAATGCTAGTTGGGTGGGACTAAGTCCCTTGTACTTCGGCCACTTCTGGCCTGTTGTACCAGCCCCAGATGATAGGTGAGGGTAATTGTGGAGCAATTTGTGGAATGAAGATTGGCAGGGGAAACTGAAGTACTCCGAGAAAACCTGCCCCAGCGCCACTTTGTCCACCACAAATCCCACTTGACCAGACCCCGGGATCGAACTCAGACCGCCGCGGTGGGAAGCCAACGACTAACCGCTTGAACTATGGCACAGCCACACATTGAAACCATAACTTGGCTCAGATGTGTTCCACTCTAGAATCTGATCTTTCTCAGTCCTTGTATTTTGAGCACTAATTTACTTTTTGACACATGCTGGAAGGCCCTGTGCTGTCTGCATGCAGGAGACCTCATCATGGAAAAGGCCCAATGGATAAAAACAGAGGATTTTGACGTAGAACTACAGCACACCCATCCTTCACAAACTTACAGCCAACCTGAAAACAGCACAAGAAACAGATTGCTGTCCCTGGTGTCCAAGAACGACAGGCACTCTGGAACACATGGCTTTTTAGATTGCGTTTCCATCACAATATTATGGAACTGCTTAGTTGGAATGTTGAATCAATTACTTGGACCACATCACTTAACAAGGAAACTACTACTCATTGGGTGCCCCATACCGAACATTTTATCCCACAAACTGGCTATACTTATGCTTGCCAGGAGCAGGAATACCATTTGCAAAACATGGAAACACATAACACTCAGAACCACACACCGTCCTACTATCAGGCGTTCATCGCCTGTACCAGTACATGGAAAGTCATCATAGTATATATCATACATCAGTAGCATGGAACAGTTCATCAGTTATAGGCTGTACTATACATGGAAACGTTGACAGAAGAAAGATCCCACTCAGTGACAAACTGTAAGGATTAGATACATATCCTCATCTGACTGTACTGCTGTCTCAGCTACAATGCAAAATATTCAAAATTTGTAATGCTTAAGATACACTGCAAATTGTAGCTTATTGTTAAAGAAACTGTTAATATTAGAATGGATCTTAGAGAGATAGGATGGGATGGTATGGATTGGATAAATCTGGCTCAGGATAGGGACCAGTGGAGGGCTCTTGTGAACACGGTGATGAACCTTCGGGTTCCATGAAATGCTGGGAAATTCTTGAGTAGCTGCAGAATTGGCGGCTCCTCAAGAAGGGCTCAGCTCCATGAGTAAGTAAGTAAGTAAGTAAGTAAGTAAATTGTCTAAAAAATCTGTCTCTTCATCCATCTACCTGTCTCTCTCTTTCTATCTATCTATCTGTCTATCTATCTATCTATCTATCTGTCTGTCTGCCTGCCTGTCCATCTGTCTGTCTATTTATCTATCTATCTGTCTGCCTGTCCCTCGATCTATCTGTCTGTCTGTCCATCTCTCTATTTATCTGTCTATCTATCTATATGTCTGTCCACCTGTCTGTCTATCTATGTGTCTATCTATCTATCTATCTGTCTGTCTCTCCATCTATATATCTATTTATCTGTCTATCTATCCATCTAACTATATATAGTCTGTCTTCATATGTATCTATATTTTTTCTTCCTCCCTCCATCTTGTTTTCTTTAAATTTCTTTCCTCTTTTCTTCGTTCATTCTTTCCTTCCTTTATTTTTCTTTATATGTATCTTTCTTTCTTTCCCCCACAGTTTTCATTTTGTCATTATTTCTTCCCATTTTCTTCCTTTTTTCTCCTTTTATTTGTTTGTTTATTTATTCCAGTCTTACGGCAATAGTAGCTGAACAATTTGCAGTGGACCGAGATTATTTGTAAGTATTGTTACATGGTGCCATCCTGAAAGGAGTGGGGCGAGGAGGGAGGCGGAACTCGCTGTGAGCATTTTCCGAACACCAAGGAGAATGCCCTGTTGGCGGTTCCGTATCCTCAGACACGCACACCTTTGTCCTAACCTGACTAGATCTCGTGACCTGAGGAACCCAGAGCCCCCAGAGAGCCTTGCGTAACGAAGCGCTGGCAGCTGACCATGGACATGATACATTGTGCTTGGGAGAGTGATTTACGATTTATTTGTTTAACGAAACACTGTCTCGTTACGTGACTAATGGCGGTTGTGATTGATGGCGACCCTGCTCCGTGTCTGGGAGTGGGTGAAGCGCTTCCATTCGGTTCCGAATGTTGTGACTATTTCCTGGTGTCCGTCTGTTCTGCGCGAATCGTGTGATATCGCCGCCCTGTCCCGTCTATTGATGTTTTTCCTGCCTGGTTCAGATCCCAGAACCAACCGAATTATATAACAGTCTTCATAATTATCGCAGCGATTAGACTGATATGGGGACGAGAACTACAGCCTCTCAGTGTAGCGTTATGAAGTTCGTATGTGTTTCTGTGCCAATTTTAATTGTGGCTCGACGGACAGCTTCAAAGGAAGGAAATATGAGTATGAAATCGAAAATTTAATTACATATTTCATATCTGTGTTGACATAATTTGACTGTTGTAATTTATTTATGTTGATTGAAGGGGTTTGAGAACAACGTACTGTGGGGAACATTTAGATCTACGATAGAAAGCGTAGTATACTATTCACAAGCAATTTAATAATTTTGCTCCTAGTCCAGTAACGTTAGAATGCTGAAATCATGGTACATGAAATGGGCGACACATGGGTGAAATGAGGAATATATACAGAATTTTGATTGGAGAACGTGAAGAGAGAGGGAACTTGTTAGATCTAGATGTAGATGGAACAATAAAATTAAACTAGGTCTTTAAAAAATGGGATTGGAGGTTTCCGACCGGATTCGTCTGACTGGTTTTTGAAAAGAAGGTAATTAACCTTCATCCTTCATAAAAGGAAAAAAGCGGAAATTTCTTGTGTAGCTGAGCTACTCTTAGCTTCTCAAGAAGACTCTGCTGTATGGTGTTTAGTGTGTATGTATATACATAAATTAACTGCTGTAATTTATTGATTAAGGGGGTTCGAGAACGCGATTCTGTGGAAGGTATTTGGACTTCAGAGGAAGCAACATAAGGCTGCTGAGAACTGTGTAATTAGGAGCTGTTCTCTTCACTAAATCTTTAGCCGAATTGGAGAAATTAAATGTATATGTATTTACGAGTAGTCCGTCAATAATGAAACAATCATTAAATATTCATCATTCAACACCAACACGATATATTTCGGCCACAGACGGCCATCCTCAGGTGTTTCGATGCGTCTAAATTATTGCACTGTTTTGATGCGCGCTAAAGTTGCGCGTTGCAGTCCACTTAAATTAAAATCTTTTGTAAAATTCTATTTAACCTAGTAAGAGGCGTCGTCTACTTGTTTATGGCTATGTGATGCGTGTATTCCAGACAATTTGTTTGTTTCTTCACTAGTGAAGACCACACCACACGATGCCCGAGGGAACAACACACAAACAAGGGGCATATTGCAGATCGCAGATGTAGCTGCTGAAATAAACTAAAATAAAATATACATGTTTCATTTGCACTGAGTCCGTTCTGTGCGACATGCGGTTATATGATCGCTGCTATTCTAGTTAAATGTAATCTGATAGCAATGACGAACAGTAAGTTCATGGTTGAGTCCCTGAACGGCCACAATTATAACTTCGTCATCAGTTTTGACGTAATATCATTCATTAGTAAGTAATTTGTAGTCGATTGATGCTTCAGTCCAATGTCAGCCACCATTCAAGGAATAAAGCCGTAGTTCAACATTGTATCTGATCGTAGTTCGCTGTCATAATGAAGTTAGTACATGCCCTTTCCCTCTGACATGAAAGTTTATTTGATGAGCTTAATACGAAAACAGGCGTAGTGAATAGATTTCTTCTGCATCTCGACTTAAATTTGATTATACTAAAAGGTTTATATTATTTGGAATAATTTAATTTTCAATGAAATTCGCAATTTGATTTTAGTTTGTTTTTCATCACATATTCAACATAGTTCATAGTATTATTACTGAGAATTTGATAATTGTTGTTGTAGAATCTTTTGGATGACGAATTTCTCTCATATAATAATGTATCTTATTTCAAAATTAATAGTCCATAATAATATTTAATTGCAGACCAATTAACCTATGCTTTTAACACGATCCAGGAGGATTTTATGATTTGGTGGATGTCACTAGAGGAATCGCGAGCTCAAATCATACCTCGGATGTTGAGTATTAAGGTGTTCATAGTTTTCTCAGTACGTCTATGAATTTAAATTGGTCCCTGCAGCTTCTATCAGCGTACTTCTAAACGCGTCATCCATAATTTTTTCCCTTATTCTGTGTTATTTTTCTTTTGTCCACTGGCTCTACACTCCCCTTGAGCCCTGGCCTCTTAATTTCAGTTTCATGATCATTGTACAGTCGGTAAGACTCTTGGACGAGATATCAGCTCATCTCAAGGCCTTTACCTTAACACAGGACAACACAAACACAGAATAAACACATACCATACATTCATGCCTTGTGTGGGATTCGAAGCCACGACTACGGCGTCCGAGCGAGTGAAGATAGTACATGCCTTAGACGGCTTGGCTACCGTGACCGGCTTCTGTGTCATATAACCTGTCTAACTGAGAAAACGTTGCTACGCACAGGAACAAGCAATAATCATCAAGGGAGGAACAGATGGAGGAACGCTATATTACGAGTATTATGTCTCGGAGATTCGCTTGATCGAATCCCAGAATTGCTATTTCACTGAATTGATCCATGCTATTGCTCATTCACTTGAGGTGAATTACATCAGGTAACCTACGATCACCTTGTACATATTTCTTGTTCGGCGTTCGTAATATTTTGTTACAATAAAAATGCTTTTCTTCATTTGTCTAGAGGAAAGTAACGCGAAAAAAAGATGAAAATATTATTAAATAGAACGTCAAAAGAAGGGAAAGAAAAGGAATGGATTAAGACCAGGGACGGCGTATATCACTTTTAATCATATTTATTTCCGAAGTACGTCCTTTGTGATCTTCTGTGAATCCTTTTTATGTTCATGTGTTACGGACAAGTCTAGTGCCCCAAAGCGAGTCGCCTTCACCGACAAATTTTACCATATCTTGAACTCACAGCAGGCAAATCTCGTATTTTTTTTATTGCTAGTGCGGTGGGACTAAGTCCCTTGTACTGCAGCCACTTCTGGCCTATTGTACCAGCCTCAGATGATAGGTGAGGGTGATTGTGGAGCAATTGGTGGAATGAAGATTGACAGGGGAAACCGAAATACTAGGAGAAAACCTGCCCCAGTGTCACTTTGTCCACCACAAATCCCACTTGACCCGGGATCGAACCCGGGCCGCCGCAGTGGGAAGCCAGCGACTAACCGCTTGAGCTATGGCGCGGCCCCAGGCAAATCTCGTAACTATAAGCATATCTGGTGATGCCTGATTTGAAATTCTCACTGCTATGGCCACAAAGAATACAGTCACTTTTAGGGTATGACGCCTTATAGTCTGGTAGAAGTGTGCTGACGTGTCAGAGGAATATACAGCTTCAGTCTGAAGGAAGGAACAGCAAGTCGTGCAAGAAAGCTCCTCCGAAACATCTACAGACTTCTACTAGAATACAAGGCATCGCAACTCAGAACTTAATACGCTTCAAACTGGTTGATGACAGCTTACGTCTGATTTACATACGGGGGACTGACCTTCATAATGAAGCTTTCTGTTTTTCTTAAATATTGTAAGAATCTTTCATTTCTCTAGAGCTGCTATAAAATCTCTTCGTTCTAACTTCAAATTATTTCTTTTCTTTCACGCGTTTGCCACGAAAAATAGCAAAAATGAGGCTGTTAGTTTTGTCATTCTTGTCTGTTTGCTCGCCGGTCTTACCGTTGGTTTGTGAACGTGTAACATGTCTCATCTTCAGATTTCTTGTGGGACTCTGAAGATGGAGACATGTTACATGCCGGTAACCAAGAAAGACTGTACTAATGGACCTACATATATTGAAATTGGCTCATATAAATTTGAGGTTGTGTTAGGTTTCACTTACCTTGGATCAGAAGTTAACTGTAAAAATGATATCAGTGATGAAACAAAAAAGCGTGTACTTTCAGCAAATAAACGTCTCCATGGCCTTAGGAAACACCTGAAACCCCAACTAATACCCAGGAAAACCAAAACTATGATGTATAAAATACTTATAAGATCAGTGCTATCTTATGCCTCTGAGACCTGGCCGCTGTCAAGATCGGATGGAAGACTGTTAAGTATATTTGAAAGGAGGATCTTGAGATATTATATCTTTGGACCAGTGGAAGAAAATGGAATATGGAGGAAGAGGTATAACCATGAGCTATACAAACTATTTAATGAACCAGACATTATTGGATTTATAAAGGTGAAAAGGCTTGAACGGGCTGGACACGTAACACGTGCCAGCGAGAATAGAACCATCAAGAAAATGCTTAATACTAAACCAGAAGGAAATAGAAGAGTGGGAAGACCAAGGTTAAGATGGGAAGAATGTGTGTGGCAGGACATAAGAATTTTGGGTGTAAAGAACTGGAGGAATGTAGCATCGAATGGAGAAGAATGGCGAGCAATCCTGAGGAAGGCCAGGGCTCACAAAAGGCTGTCATGCCAGTGATGATGATGATGATGATGATGATGATACTATTTTATGTTTAGCGATTCTTCGTTTCGGAGGTAATGAATTAAATTAGATTTGAGATTTATGTGAGGTTAAGTTTTGTATTTCACTAATACTAACCGAAACAAAATTTGCTGAAGAATATTTCGCGTGAAATCCTGTTACAGAATCGAAATTTTTAAAGTGATTATGATGATGAAGCATGCCGAAAAAACGTGGCCTCTCTTTGTGTGTCCGTTTTGTACATACTTTCTGCAAAGAACTAATAATAACCTAACACGCCCGGTTGTGGCTTCAGGTTTTGAAAGGGATAATGTGATAATCAGTATAAATCAGAGACACGCAGCCTTTTCTATGTTGGCGGGAAACGTAACGAAGAGAATCGGCAGTAATTACTGCAGTTTATAATTTGGGACCGTATTGTAGAAATCAGACCTTTTCACACAGTCGTCCTTTTTTATTTATGAATTAGTATTTATTAATATGAACTGCATTGGATCAGATTTTAATTTCAATTTTATCTCATGCTTTCCTATGTATTCTGAGAACTTTACACGTGCTTTTATTATGTATAGACCTAGGAATGTATAAAAATGCGATGTGATTCTAAATTATTCTCAGGGTTTCCGTGGCCTGTAATTTTCAGACCGGAAAAAGTTGTATCTCTTACCCCAGTTGGAGGAGGATCAGCCAAATGTGGTGTTCCAGCAAAATGTTGCCCCCCCCACACACAGACACATTGGTCTCATATTTTTCGAGAATTTCTTGACATGCATTTTCCTGGGCGCTGGGTTGGGCGTGATGGGCCAATTCCGTGGCCTCGGCACTCACCCATCTATCATCGAGTTTAAGAATGCACGGAGCTTTACCCCCACGCTTCCCCATGCCTTCATACACGTACTGCCCAAGGTGCTGAAGACTTAGACAACTCTTAACCTTTTTACTGTAACAGCTTACGTCGACTCGTGTCTCGGATGCAGTCTAGGAAGCCGTTCACTCAGATATTAAAATCTATCCATCTATCTATGTATCTATCTATCTACTTATCTATCTATCTATCTATCTATCTATCTATCTAGCTAGCTAGCTAGCTACCTAAGGTTCTACAGCCCTTATGGTTCTTGGCCGCTTTTTCCAGTTTCTTGATCTGTATATGGTCGGTAGGACTCCTTGCACGGGGGATCAGCCCGTCGCAGGTCCGCTACCTACACACAGAATAAACGCACACACAAACATCCATGCCTTGAGTGGGATTCGAAACCATGATTCCAGTGTTCGAGCGAGCGAAGATATTTCATGCCTTAATTTTTAATTTAAAAACTATAGCCAATAAATTAAAATACGACTACAGCCTCTACAAACTACGAGTAAATATACGGATCCTCACGCGTTGAAGCCTGGCGAGCAACTGAAGTAGTGTGGACGAAGATTTACGAGCACAAGTAAAAGCCAGACGAGTCTCCCGACGAGCACAAGCCTGGCGAGCACGAGCACGAGCGCGAGTAATGTGGACGCGCCTTTACATACATATGTGATATAAGTAAAACTTTTGCTAGCTCTGTGTAGGTAACAATTTCCGTACAATTAATGTGTTTCTGGACATTATCCATCGTCTTGTTTTTATTTAAAACACACAGCGTTTCGAAGACTGGATTTTATCTCCATCTTCAGGTGGAACCTACTCAGTTGGGCCCAATCGATAGAGCTAGTCCCTATCTCCGGACACCAGCACCGACACACGACAGGATATATAAACCAAGTACCGCATAACCATCTGCGAGAGTTAAGACAGACATTAAAAACAATAAAAGAGATACATAAATGAGGCGTAATACATGTCCTTGCACTATTTCACGGCTATTGTTAAAATCAATGTAAAGTAAAGTAAAGCTATTCCTGTAACAGGCCGTGAAGGCCCATAGGGTTGTGAGACGTTGAGGGTCCCACATTGTCTAGACAATCGGCTCGAAGATGGCGGTAAGGTTGTATTATCAGAATAGAAATTATTACTAAAGAGACAAATTCTCTGTATGGTACCAACATAAAGACGTAGTCTTCACACATAATTTACGCTAGAAATGAGTTACAGTTTTCTAACATATACTGCGGTAACGGGAGTCCAGAAGGGAGAGACGTCCAAGCTGGGTTGACTGATCGGATGGTCTATCAGAGACCTGTGGGCGGATTCCTTGTATTTCCTGTACGTGGTGTTGGGTTCAATCTGCAAGCCCTTCGCTTCATTCCAACTTATTTTGTGGCTTTCTTCGTATGCATGTTGGGCTAGTTTTGATTTTTTCAGTTTTTTAATTTTCATACTAATTTGGATTTTCAGCCTTCTACGCAATATCTGATGCACTTTCCAATAACTTTTGCACCCGATGTCCTTCTTAAAGGTTAACCTGGTTTAACAGCAATTAGATATGTAGACACAAGCTGTGCATGGAGGAAAAAACACAAAATTCCTGCCCTTTCTGTAAATATAATGTATTTTATAACTTAGATATCGGACAGTTTGAGGTCTGATACATTGCTTTTTACATAAAGGATTTTCGGGCTGTATTCCTAAACGCGTACTGCTACATTCAGAACATGAATGAAAACCGACTCCTGTGGCTGATATAGCAGTATCATTATGCTTTGGGCTGGAAGAAAAGTTAAGCGTTCTGCTGCATGCCACTCTCAGGGATTTTTCCTGAAATGAACAGAACGGAATTTCGTATAAGGTTGAAAATAGAACCGGAAATGACATAAATATTGAACACGAGCTCGAGAAACATTAGAAAACATTTAAAATTTTTTCTTTCGTCCGTTCTTTCATGAACGTGGCCACGTTTGAACGATCGGTGTAAGAAATACATCCCTAGATATACGCGTTACTACGACAACACAAGGAAGCACGCACAATGATGTTTTAATTAGTGATATTAATATAAGGAGGAGTTCCCGGCCAGCACCGCCGCTATAAGGTCATTTGTTGTGCAGGCTTCCAGCAGCACCCAACCTGTAAACAATGACGGCCTAACGAAACAGCAGCTGCACATCATCCACCAGATCATGCAACAGTCCCAACAGCAAGCAGCCGCGCACCAGAAACAACAGCAAAACAGCAACAGCCCCACGAAAAACAGCGTCGCCTCCAACAACACAACAAGCAGCGTCAAGACGGTGACGTCGAATAATAAGTCCAGGACGTGGACTGTGCAGGTAGGGCGTCCACATGGATGCTGTATGTGTGAAAAAGAGAATTTCCCCCGAAAACTAACAAGAGAAATTAATGTTAACTAACATTTTAAATTTAAAATATAAGGCTAATCTTTAGAACTGGGTCCATTGAATTCAGCGTTTCCAACTTTGGCATTAGTTTAGTTTTCAGGACTGGATTCCTGTTTCTGGCTGACGAGGATAGGATTGTCGTCTCAGAAGGATTGTTTGGTCCTAAAATGTTGAGCGCGTTCGTCCACTTCACCATACTCTGTCACTAAGCTCATTGTAATAAAATGAAATAATTATAATTTACCAAATTTACGGATGCATTCACGAAGATCTTTATTAAAATAAAACAGAATATTATTAAAATAAAGAGATATATAATTATTAAAAAATTAAAAAAATGATTATGAATTAAAATGGGATAAATAGAATATTACGAAATAAAAGCGGTAAATTATTACGAGTAACATTAAAAATAATTAAATTTATGCCTTGTAAGTTTCTTATAAGTACTTTTTGTTGCTCATTTGCAGGCTTCACAAGCGAGTCGATGGCTGTTTGACAGAAATTTAAAACCGAATCGTTGCGATGCTTCTCATTATGATCAGCAACTTTTTTATCACAATTTCAGATACGATTAGAATTTTAACTTTCGTTAACAGATCAGTGTTGGTTTATGATGAACACCATTTCGCACGTAAAAGCGACAAAATTGTTTTCAATTAAAGGCAATTAGGATATGAATACAGGGTTCTCTGCAATATAAATATGTAAAATCTATTTTTTTAAGTCAACGAAATCCAAGAGGAAATAAAATCCGCTTATAACCCGGTTTTAAGAGCCAGGATAATGCAGTCGGTATAGCGACTGGTGACGAGCTGGACGATCAAGGGGTCGGAGTTCGAGTCCCGTTGAGGACAAGCATTTTCACTTCTCCATGTCGTCCAAATCTGCTCTGGGTGTCACCCAGCTTCCTAGCCAATGGGTACCGAGGGCTCTTTCCCATGTGTAAAACGGCAGGGGCGTGAAGCTGACCACTTACCTTCAACTGATGCCGAGGTCAAGAAAATGTGGATCTATACATCCACTCCCCCATATGTCTTTATGACGTATTGCTTAATTAGTTAAGCACAGGGACATTTTTACCGTTTACCTTAGTTCTAAATAATTCGTTCGCAGTTCAAGGGCACTTAGTTTCCGAAGGTTTCTTCGCGCAGTGGAAATGTTGGCAGTGCTGATCACTGACGTTATAATCAGATGACCACACGGGTCCGGAACTCCAGTCCGTAGAGGATACAAATTGGTGCCTAACAAGAACACAGTCATTATAACAGAAACTTTCAGCACATAGCGTGTTAGGTTATGTCTGTTAGCTTCATGTTTAGCTCTCTCATGTGAAACGTTGGCAAATCAGCTCACTTCTCTTGAAGCTTTCTGGAAAGCAAGTTCAGACACCAATCAGGCTTCGAAAAAGATGGAGTTCACCAGGAGGTATGGTTTACAAATGTATACATTTGATCTCAATTAGCCATCGAAAATGCTCTGAAACACAAAATAGCATCAATAATTTCACATTGGAATTACAAAAATACGTAGTTTGTACTGAAGTTATGCAGGGAAATATGAATACAAAAATAAATCTTGGGGTTGGGGATGCATAAGAGGCGGCAGATTATCGGTTCCTGAAGAAGGACTCCGCTCCATGAATTTATTTGTTCAGGTTATAATATTTTTTTATTGCTAGTGAGGTGGGACTAAGTCCCTTGTACTGCGGCCACTTCTGGCCTATTGTACCAGCACCAGATGATAGGTGAGGGTGATTGTGGAGCAACTGGTGGAATTAAGATTGGCAGGGGAAACCGAAGTACTCGGAGAAAACCTGCCCCAACGCCACTTTGTCCATCACAAATCCCACTTGTCCAGACCCGGGATCGAAACCGGGCCGCCGCGATGGGAAGCCAGCGACTAGATTCGGTGAGATAAATTTTTCGTTTCGTAAGACCGTTAGAAAATGTTGCTAAGTTGGCCATAATTGGATGTCTTGTTGATCCCTTTTCTAAAGATTATGCCACTTAAAAATTATACTCTAAATATCTTATTTTAGCCAGTAATTAAACTTAATACAATAACACTTCTGTTGATAATTGTAAATATTTAATTTGCAAGACTGATGATAGCTCACTGAGAACCCATGAAGATTCTAATATATCCTACTGTGGCCTGGAAGATCTGCAGCGGTTTTTTATGCCCCTATAAGCAGTTCTTAGAACGGTACATAGGAATGGGGCCCCGAATTTTCGCTCCCTTTTTCGGCTTCTGATGTAAGATTTGTGACTATAGACAGTCTGAAAATACGAAATTTTGGACTCCTTGCCAGAATATTATCTATGTTACCAGAATTCTATATATGATTTACTTTCCTTTGCGTTGGTGAAACTCAGCCATTATTATTCTCAGCTAATATACTGAGGTGCGTTAAAGGGCAGCATAAAGATTCTTTACAAATGGACTTTGTGAGAAGTATTTTTGAAATAGTTGCCCTTACGACATGACTACATAAAAGTTACCGATCTCCCTCATGAAACACTCTTAAATCTGTCCCTTGCCAGTCTTACTTTACGACACCAATAAACTCCGTGTCGAATTTAGTTAAATTCGGTGTTTTAAAGGCTCTGCAACTTTCATGGCTGAGTGGCAGCACCACAGTGCCAGCGTGTGGCCTATCCAGGAATTTAGGAATACTGAAGTGGGGAACTGCGACAGATCGTGAAGGTTATGAATGTTGGGTACCTCTGCTAGGGTCAAATTTAAGGAAATATCTTTCCCATCAAACACAAAATGGAAACTCAACATAGTACAATTGAGAGGCGTCAGAAAGGGGTTTGGAAGACCTGAGAATCAGGGTTAAATTCCCGTTCAGGACAGATCTTTTCTGTTTTCACTGTACCCAGCCCGACCTTGAGAATAGGACTCTTTCTCCTCAGCTTGACCGGTGAGTGGAACCGACCATTCACCTCCTTCCAGCTATGAGTTAAGAATGTGTGGATCTATACCTCCACTCCTCCTCATGTTTTCACTGCTTGTGCTGGGCTAAGACCAGGAAACATTAATGTGTTGAAGTTAGGATATGATCTTTGATTTATCCTCCAGGATGAATTCATAAACAGTGTGTTTGAATGTGCCTCTATTTCTCAGTTTTGTTTATGATCTGTAACAGGAATCTTGTTTTCAAAAATAGCGGTTGAGAGACAACATATTAAAATTAGTTCTAATACCTGTAACAATATAATTCGTTATAGTCACCGCCGTGAAAACATAAAATCTTACAGAATTTAATTCTAAGTTTATTAGTAAGCAAAACTTGATTGAACGACAAGACAGTCAAACTAGCGCCTCACAGATCACCTCTAATTGTTTTCCTAATCAGGTGCATAGTCTTGTATAAACTTAGTTAAACCTCTCGATGCAATTGGCTGCAAAGCAGAAGACAAATATCGCATGTAATCATATGGGGACTTGCAGGTTGGGTTCAACGTATTTTCATCCGAGGTTCTATATAGACGTTAACGGTGAGATTCACGCTACCACTGTCTTCACTCTCTAAGCTTAATATATATTAGATTATATAACGATTGATATCAACTCTGTGGGTTATACAGCGACTAATAGAAAGTGTCACAAGACACGGTTTACACAGAATATAAGAAAAACAATCCCCATAGTGGAAGAACCACACGCAAGTTTTAATTATGACACATAAGATGAATAATCTTAACAAGTTTTATTTAGTGTGAATTTATTATAGTTGACAAATACGCACTTTTTAAATACTTTTATAAAGACATATAAAGGCAAGCAATGAAATAGATTAACGTAATTAGGGCACCTGATGATGGCACTATGTTGCCGAAACATGTCGTGAAGTAACAGGTGAAATTGAGTGCACTACAAGACGGCCACTGTATACATATCATGGATAATGGGAAGATGATTATGAATATTGAAAAGGATATGGAAAGAAGCCATCGTAAACAGTTTTAAGGTGGAAAAGAAGTTACGCCTGTGCTCAATTAATTAAACACTACGACCTGAAGGCGTATGAGGGGAGTATGTACGAATATAGAACATGACTTCGGCACTTGTTGGGGGTGAGTGGTCATCTTCACTCCCCGGCCCCTTTACTCCCTAAGAAAGAGCAACCGGTACGCATTAGATAGGAGTGTTTGAGCCCCAGAACTAGCCTGGACGACGTAGAGAAGAGAAAAATCTTGTCCCTACCTGGATTCGAACTCCGACGCCTCGGCTTTCCAGCCCGTAGCCAATTGCGACTGAGTCATCCCAACTGTTACTCCACAATTTTCCTACACAGACTGAATAAAAGCATAAAGAATTTCGGGATTGTTTGCCCCGGGTGGATGACCAAACACAGAAGCGGAAAGCAATATTTGTAACGACAGATCCTTCCATAAGAAGTAATTTATGAACCCTGCTACGGTTGGCTTCATCGGAAAGTAGGGACATCGTTTTTAATTGAAATCGGAGTGAAAGTCTTACTTTCTTTCTTTTCGATGTTTGTCGTGTCGTACTGATGCTGAATTCATAGACCTGACCCAACGTTTCTTGTAGAATCCTTCTGTAGCATATGTGTAGTGTGCACATGATAGTAGCACACAGTTCAGTAATCGTCTTGCACTTTCAGTAACCTTGCATGAAACCTTCTTCACATGCTTCATTGGCTACAGAGCGTGAAGCTGGCTTTACTGCAGCCAATGAAGTAAGATACACGAATTAAAACTCGGTTCACAATTCATGCTTTTATTTTGCTTGTGTTCGTTAAAATTAACGTAAACTGCAATACAAATTCCACGTAAATGAAGAATATGTTTGAGATTATTTGAGAACACAGCACTGAAGAGAATATTGAGAACTGAGACAAAGATATGTATATAGCAAGCAACAGGAGACGAGAGAAAATAACATAATGAGGAGCTTCCCAAGTTAAGCTCCTCAAACAAACAAAAAATCCGTGGCATATAGTCTGCAAGCGAACTATACCGACCGAGCGACCGCCGTTTGTCGGCGGAGTTGGTGCCAACTTTTGCCGATAGAGGGTGTCGCGTGGTCAGCGCAACGGATCCCCACGGACGTTACTTTCGGTTTTCTAGACCTGAGCCACTATTTCCTTGAAATAGCACCTCAATTATCCCCACGAGGGTGAGTGGACCCTGTTCCAGACCAACTACTTGTCAGGAAATCTGGTAGCGCCGCGAATCGAAGCCTGGACCTCTGGATCTGTAGCCAGGAACTCTGACCATTAGATCACATTATGCTCCTCACAGAAAAAAGTTAAAGGCGTCAAGTCAAAGACAATGAGATGGCTGTAAGACTGGGGAGATTGAAAATTAACTCTGTATTTTAAGAATGAATATTGTGGCTTTAAAAAATCTTCGAGATAAAAGATTATTTTTTTTAAGTCTGAAATCCGTCTAAATAATACTTAAGAATTCAGTTTCTGTCTCAAAGAAATCACACTGCGTCCCAATTACAAAGACCAGTCACTTAATGCTTCTTAAGGAAAAAATCACTGTTTATTCTGAGAATCATACGAAATCTGTGGGCAAAATGCAGAGTCCCTAATATTAAAAGCAGTGGCAGCTTACATAAAGGTTGAAACTTGACAACATAAACAAAAGCGTTGGACTCTAATGCATAGTTTCCTTTGTCCGCATAAAATCTTGCTCTTTGAAGCGACCTGTCAAGCCCCAAACAATGCTTATTATCATGTCTAAGAAAGTGAACTTGGTAGATTTGTATTCCTTATGAACGTACAATTTCTAATGAAGCTTTACTCCCCACAGGACATCCTGTTAATGAGTCTTCATAGTTTAAAAAGTCAGCAACAGATGGCCGAATCTTCGTTAAGCAAGTTTTAAGATGCTAAGAAAAACTTTTGTTCTCCTCTTGTTTGAAGCTTCTCTTAGACGTCTAAGAACAACGGTAGAACATCTTAGTTCTTGATGTCTATTCATATTTAGTGTACAGTAACCTAAAATAATTAGCAGTGGGTCGGTTTCAANGTGAGTGGACCCTGTTCCAGACCAACTACTTGTCAGGAAATCTGGTAGCGCCGCGAATCGAAGCCTGGACCTCTGGATCTGTAGCCAGGAACTCTGACCATTAGATCACATTATGCTCCTCACAGAAAAAAGTTAAAGGCGTCAAGTCAAAGACAATGAGATGGCTGTAAGACTGGGGAGATTGAAAATTAACTCTGTATTTTAAGAATGAATATTGTGGCTTTAAAAAATCTTCGAGATAAAAGATTATTTTTTTTAAGTCTGAAATCCGTCTAAATAATACTTAAGAATTCAGTTTCTGTCTCAAAGAAATCACACTGCGTCCCAATTACAAAGACCAGTCACTTAATGCTTCTTAAGGAAAAAATCACTGTTTATTCTGAGAATCATACGAAATCTGTGGGCAAAATGCAGAGTCCCTAATATTAAAAGCAGTGGCAGCTTACATAAAGGTTGAAACGTGACAACATAAACAAAAGCGTTGGACTCTAATGCATAGTTTCCTTTGTCCGCATAAAATCTTGCTCTTTGAAGCGACCTGTCAAGCCCCAAACAATGCTTATTATCATGTCTAAGAAAGTGAACTTGGTAGATTTGTATTCCTTATGAACGTACAATTTCTAATGAAGCTTTACTCCCCACAGGACATCCTGTTAATGAGTCTTCATAGTTTAAAAAGTCAGCAACAGATGGCCGAATCTTCGTTAAGCAAGTTTTAAGATGCTAAGAAAAACTTTTGTTCTCCTCTTGTTTGAAGCTTCTCTTAGACGTCTAAGAACAACGGTAGAACATCTTAGTTCTTGATGTCTATTCATATTTAGTGTACAGTAACCTAAAATAATTAGCAGTGGGTCGGTTTCAATACACTATCAAGAAACATGGCATCAAAGAGGAATTTCCTTTCCTGGCATATAGGATATCGGAGAGACCACTAGGAAGATCATGATTTAGGTGGGTGAAAGGAGAAATAGGATGTATGGTGTTGGGCTGGATCGATCTGGCTCAGGATAGGGACAAGTTGAAGGCCCTTGTGAACATGGTAATGAACCTTCGGATTCCTTGAATTGCTGAGATAGCTGCACATTTGGCGGCTTCTCAAGAAGCGCTCAGCCATGTGAAGTTAGTTAGTTACTTAGTTGATATTTGAGGAACTATTTCAAGGAAATAGCGACTCCGGTCTAGAAAACCGAGATTAACGGCCGTGGGGAACCGTTGAGCTGACCACGTGACACCCTCTATCTGCAAAAGTTGGCACTAACATGGTCTCTGACATTAAGGGAGGAACATAGACTGAGGGTGTTTGAGAACAGGGCTTTGAGGAGAATATTAGTACCTAAGAGAAATGAAGTGACAGGAGGCTGGACAAAACTGCATAATGAGGAGCTTCATAACCTGTACTCTTCTCCAAGTATAATTAGAATGATCAAGTCAAGGAGGACGAGATGGGCAGGGAATGTAGCACGAATAGGGGAGAAGAAAAATGCATATATGGTATTGGCGGGAAAGCCCGCCGGAAAGAGACCACTGGGAAAATCAAGGCATAGGTGGGTGGACAATATTAAAATGGATCTTAGAGATATAAAATGGGATAGTATGGATAGGATTGATCTGGCTCAGGATGGGGACCAGTGGAGGACTTTTGTGAACACGGTAATGAACCTTCCATAACATGCTGGGAAGTTCTTGAGTAACTGCAAAATTGGCAGCTTCTGAAGAAGGGCTCAGCTCCATGAGTGAGTGAGTAATATGCCCATGGCATTGTTAGGTCTAAGCTAATCAAAGCTTAATCACTTATGAGTAGGCCTATACACTAGTAATGATGCCAGACATGAATTGCCGTTCGCTGAATAAGAATTAAAAATATTAATAAAAAAACTAGTTGGCCGTTTCAGCCTGTTTCCCTTGACCTTCGATGAAAATAACTCTGAAATTTTTATTCGTTTTTTTTTTAACTCGTACATGAACAAATGTAATCACATCAGCTTGTTGTATGAGTAATTCAAACAGATCTCTAATTTCTAACTGCAGTATACTTTTTATTCCATTTATGTAATAAAAAGAGATGGCTGTGTTGTACGTTAAATTAAAGCCTCGAAACATCGTTGTAATTAAAGGGCCTGATCAGGAAATATGACTGTAGAAAAGATCATAAACTGGGAACGAAGATTATGAAGGTCGAATAAAAATGCTGAAATTCCCTCAAGTTTTTATGAAGTAGGCTACGTTGTAAAAACTGGAATACAGCAGTTTCAGTTCTGTAGCTACCACAGTTTTATGGCCGGGTTAAAATAGTTTCCAATTTATACTCCTTTGTATAGTAATTCTTCGCTATTTAAGTAACCTGAGCTTGAAAAAGGCCTGCACTTCCAGTCTGCCATTCTTCTTTTCTTGGAGTTTCTGCGCAATGTAAACTACACCGGTATGAAGAAAACAGTCTTCTGGGATACGGTGTTAACCGACGTTTCGGAGGAACATATCGCCTCCATCTTCAGGGTAGAACTCTGGAGGCAGACTGCTTGCATCCGCTCTCACTGTCTCTTCGCATGCGGATTTTCTTATTTTTTCTTCTGCCCTGAAGATGGAGGCGATACGTTCCTCCGAAACGTCGATTAACACCACATCCCAGAAGACTGGTTTCTTCATAGTCACCGCCGTGAAAACCTCAAATCTTACACTGATATGGTCTGTGTACCCGTAGTATTATGGCCTTGCATTCAGGACATGCCCGACGAGCTTCGACCGTGCTCTCCCATATCCTGACTAAAATTTTCGTGATCGTCCTGTCCCATCAGGCGAATGCTAATTGCGCGGATATCGTCTTCAGATAAACCACAGCCTCCTACTTCTTTTGTACCGAGTTTTGCGGTTCAGTGGTTAGTATTGCTGCTTCGCATTTGAGACATGCCGGGATCGATTGACAGTCTGGAACTCAAATATTCGTACTGACGTTATGCAATATTTTCTTCAGTTCCTCCAGGCTTATACTGATGTTGTACCTTAACTCTTTAAAGCATACTAGAAATATTTATAATATGTCCCACCTGCTCTAACATCCAGAAATTCTGCGTTCTGCCCAAGTAATGTATTATGGACTTTATAAGAATCTCATAATAAGCAGCGGTTATTTCCTGAAGAATCTTCAGGGTTTACATATTAGGAGTTCTTATATGCATATTTCCTTTCGTTGAGGAATGAACAAGTTTATATAACATGCGAAGAGTATACATGCCTATACACACATATACATACATACATACAAACTCAGTGGCTTTAGTCCACAAGCAAAAACCATACCAATCGCTTGTCGGCGAAGTTAGTGCCAACTTTAGCGGATAGAGGGTGTCACGTGGTCAGTGCAACGGATCCCCACGGCCGTTAATCTCGGTAATCTAGACCGGAGACGCTACTTCCTTGAAATAGCTCCTCAGTTATCCTCACGAGGCTGAGTGGACTCCGTTCCAGACCCACTACTTCTCAGAAAATGTGGTAGTGCCGGGAATCGAACCCGGACCTCTGGATCTGTAGCCAGGNCAAATTCCTAATAAATTAATTAATTTTAGTGCATTAACATTCTATTATTATTGCAAATATACATGACATACTATTGTTAATGTAGTAATACTGGATTATTTATTAGGAATTTATTGTGTTGACGGTTGTATAAAAACACTACTTGTATAATACTAAATATATATAAGAATTCTGTCCATACCTCACAGGAAACACGCTACGTCTCCGCTACTAAAACCAACCGATTAATGTTGTTTAGGGAAGTAATCGCTGTTTATCGTGAAAACCATACGAAACACACAGATATAGTCCGTGGAAATATTTCAGAGCTTGTATGTTGAAGCAGGTGGGCTTTGAAGGGTTAATGCCATCGAAGTAGATAATAGCTGCCTGTTCTCATTCAGCGATATTATGTGGACAGAAATCACGTAAATAACAAGGAAATCCTTCTTCCTCCTTAGATACCTGTGATATACAGTTTCTGTGTCTTCAGCCGTCGATAGTAGCATGTTACGAACAAAGGTTTTCTATATAACACCTTATAGTTTCTTACTGCGTCATCACACATGCGCACTGCTTATCTATATGAGACAATATATCATGGAAAAAACCGATCTTGATATTTTGACCTAATTTGGCCTCCCAGTCCCATTTCGTTGATCTCAAGAATGAACTTTGATTTCTTGAAGAGTTCTATCTTCTGGGATATAACGCAAGTTGTAAGTCAACCTACGTTTCGGAGGAACATGTCGCTTCTACTTGCAAGGTCGAATAAGTCAAGCAAGAGCTATGCTTGCTACCTGCTTCACTCTAGTTTCTTACTTGGCTTATTGTTCTGTCCTGAAGATGGAGGCGACATATTGCTCCGAAACTTTGGTTGACTTTCAACGAACCATAGGGCGTTATATCCCAGAAGATAGAACTCTTCATAAACACCGTTTAGAGAGCTTCAACTATTTCGTTTGTTTTCTTGTTTTGAATATGCATGATTCAGTATACTTTTTTCTAGTGCTACTGGTGTGGGTCTAAGTTTGTCCAACACAAATCACACTTGACCAGACCCGGGATCGAACCAGGGCCGCCGCGGTTGGAAGCCAGCTACTAACCGCTTGAGCTATGGCGCAGCCATTTCTCTATAGTTTTAGTTACGTACTATTCAGTGTGTGGTACTGAAAAGTAAAGCATCTATACCCCGGGCGAAGAACTGATACTCCGTGAAAGGTATAAAAGTGAACACGTTAATAGGTAGACGTAGGCGGAAATGCTAAATCACTTTGCCTGCGCCGGGCTCTCTCCTCTTTGACATTCATTACGGCCGTTAATGTTCAGTAAACATAAAACTTGTATTTATCATTTGTAAGAATGAGAGGAAGGGGGCTGTGGAAGCTAGTTCTGGTGCCGCAGCAGGTTCAGCTTTCACTTTCTTTATCGTTGGAACTGGTTCCATGTACAGTCCGCTTTGATCCATGAGACAGCACAATAGAATGTTACGTTATGCTTAGAAATATCTGCTCTATTATTTTATGCGAACCGTCTGTTCAGCTTAGTTTTTTATGTTGATATATTATAATTTAACGTATATCTAAAAGTCAGAAGCAATTTCATGAAGTCATTAGTGAAAGTTGAATAAGAAGGTATATGCTACAGAAATTGGAAACAGGTCCCCGTATAAAAAAAATCCCTTTCAGCTTTGATCCAAATGTTATCAGAAACATCTGGAACCCTCAATCGATCCGAATGTGTTTATGGAAATGTTGCCTATAATTTCATTTTAATAGTATACCCGTATATCTGCAAGATATTCGAAAAATAAAACAAATATATATAGGTCTGTCTGTTTCACTTGTCGCAGATTTGACTCCCGTTTCGTTTATGAATTACCTTCAGAAAGGATGAATCGTTTAGATGGACGTTTTATGTTACTCGTTCGATGAAGGATGCATCCAAAGTACAAGAAAGAACATCATAGCATACAAATATACATGCCTTTAGAGAGATTCGAATCACTATCCCAGAACGGTCCAAGACTCTGGGTGTTAAACTTGGTCCCACACCCTAGGGTACCGGTCTCACACCTTAAGACAGAGGGCATACTGTTCGAATCTAGCCCAGTCAAGTCGAATTATGACTCACTAAGGTGTTCAGAATGTAATTTCATGCCACGTTATGCAAACCAGGTGTTAAATCTCGACCTTATTGTATGTGTTACAGGCGTACCGGCTTCGGGAACGTGTTGTAAAATTTCTACATAGGTTGCGTTGAATTTTGGGTAAATCCATTTTAGTAATTATCTTATATTCCTTGCTACTCTTTATGCTGGAGATGCTTTACTAGAAATGTCTGTAACTTGAATAAATGAAGCTATGCTTTCACTCTCCCATACATCTTCATGTCGTAGTGTTTAATTAATGAAATAAGATCAGGGATACGAAGTGAACGTAGTTCATGGAGGTAGGCCTAGACCCACTGGGGCTGTAGTGCCAAGGAAAAAAAAAAAAGAAGATTAGGGATAGATTTGCCTTTACTGTGAACTCTGAAAATACAAGAAAGTTTAATTAGTTCTAGCATCTAGTAACTCACCATGAATTACGTGGAGCAGAAGTTGCCGAAACGCCTACCATTCATGTGCTGAATTTGGTCTTGTCTTTCGTGATTCAGGAACAAGACTGAGAGAAAGATAAACATATTACATGACAATTGCTAATGGTTTTCCAATAACAAGCATTAAAAATAAGTAACTCTTAATTAGTGATTGAATTTATATTTACAGCTTTAATATTAAAGACTAATATCCCTTTGTAATATATCACACATTATAGCTTTAGTTTTTGTTACATTTTTTTGGTTTCATACACAGTATATTTAACTGCGGAATAATTATCAAGCGATAATCCCTGGATGAATTATCACAACGTCGTAATAACCCATTGATTTATGTCTTTCCGATTTGTGTTTACATAACTGTATTGATTCTGTATGTTACACTCCATTAGAAGGGGAAAGTAGTGATACCACTGTAGCTGAAATATCCGGCGTTCCTATATGGTGCATCGTAAATTGCATCATTTTATAGGACGGACGAAACCAACAAATTTTGATGTACGCTTAGTGCTGGAGTAAAGTTACTGTTATTATGCAATAATAAAGTTAAACGTTGCTGTTATTCCTATTCGTTATCATTTAAAACTTCCGCTATGAGGCTAAAACCCGTTTTAAATCTTTTTACCAAGTAGTCAGTTATCATACATTAAGGCAGAACATAAATTACAGGTGTTTAAAAACAAAGGTACGGTTGCATAAATGATCACCACGTCGCGCAAGGAGAAGTGGGAGGGCTTGTTTTAGGTGCGTAAAAGAAGAAAGAACTTTTAAAATCGTACATTCGTTCTGCCATATCTGTCTGCCTTGCTCTTTCCGCAAGTGACAGCGGGCGAACTGCTTAACTAAGCCGGCTCTCACTCGGTAGAATGAATTTTTCCCCCTTTTTGCTTCCACTTTGGAGAAAAATGCTGATTTCTCAGTTTCTTCATCATTTTACAGACGATAGGACTCCTTAGACGGGTGATCAGCTCGTCGCAAAGCCTCTATCTAAACACAAACACAGAATAAACGCACACATACACACCAAACATATATGCCTTGTGTGGGATTCGAACCCACGATCCCGGCTTCCGAGCGAACGAAGGCAGTACATGCCTTAGACCGCTCGGCTATCGTGACCAGCGTAGGATGCAATAGCATATTGAATCCGCAAGATGATTTTTTCAAGTATGAAAAGTTTTTTTTTCAGTTTTAGACGTAAAAAGACTCTGTATATTGTATATCCTCAATGATTCTAAATTGTTGTCGGTGTTCTCTTGTCATATAATTTTCAAACCAAAAATATAAAATAAAACTGCTTACGGAATATAAAAGTGTATTACCTAAGCATGTTTAAATTCCTTAGGGAAAATTTGGCGATTCCTATCTTTGGCTACGGTTTCCACAGACAACCGTCCCATTTGTCCACTATTTGGCTGTATATGATAACCCTTTAAGGACACTTTGGATTTTTTTTATTGCTAGTGGAGTAGGACTAAGTCCCTTGTACTGCGGCCATTTCTGGCATACTGTACCAGCACCAGATGATATGTGAGGGTCATTGTGGAGCAATTGGTTGAATGAAGATTGGCAGGGGAAACCGAAGTACTTGGAGAAAACCTGCCCCAGCACCACTTTGTCCACCACAAATCCCACTTGACCAGACCCGGGATGGAACCCGGGCCGTCGCGGTTGGAAGCCAGCGACTAACCGCTTGAGCTATGGCGGGGCCACACTTTGGATTTACGATTGCACTGAATATGCACACTGTGGGCTTAAAAATGTCTATGAAGAATGTTTGTTAGAATAGTCGGTTCTGCTAAGTAGGGATCTTTTTCCAAGAACAATTGAGACTGCAGAGCATATAATTTTTCTTACTGCTATTTATCGCAACCATCTGTTAGTTTATTTGTAACTACTAACAATAGTATCTGCTCTAATAATTCGTACAAGAATACATAGCGACAGTATAGGAAGCCCTAACTGAGTACCTCCCTGGAGATGAGACCTTCTTGAGAAGCCACTAATCGACTAAAGAATTCTCAAATATTTTATGGAGCCCGAAGTTTCATTTCCATGTTCATGAAAGCCCTCCACTGGCCCCTATCCTGAACCACATTATTCCCACCCATGCAACACCATCTAACATCCGTTTTAATATTATTTTCTCACATACTTCTAGATTTATAGTGGTCTGTTTCCTTCTGGGTTTCCCACCAAAACTCTGTAATAGCAAGTCGTAGCCTGTATAATGAGATATATTTCAGCTTTAATGAAATGTAATGGTTTCATGTTTACACCATGACGTGCTAAGCATAAGAAAAAATGAGTTGATATTGGCAGATTTTTTATTCTCAGTAGTTTTTCAGAAGAAGAATACATGTTGAAGGAAACTGGCACTCCTATTGGACTCGACTGTGAGTTTACAAATGTTTTACAAGAGATAATTCGCAGTACATTTCTCTACAAACTCGTAGCCATCCCACAAGGCCGAAATAATTCGCAGCGACCGGTTCATTATATGTTGACATGTTTATATATTTGTCGTGGATTTCCATGTAGGAGTCAGTGATACAGACATAAGGTAAGACAGCAGACATTTTCTCGTTCTCATATCGCCATAGACGCCATCTAATAGCGTTCGAAAATAGCCTTACGTTTAGTTCCTAGTGCTTGAACATACGTGTAATCATGCAGTAGTGGCTGCCGTAAAAGGCCAGGCCTATCTTGACCTCTTGAACGACTGGAATTTTCTCAAGGAGACTCTGCTCCTTGGATTTATTACTTGTTTGTGAGGCTTGTTATTCGGTAATTTGTAACGTATCATTTATATTATTGTTATTAAACTAATAGACTAAATAATCTGTTAGTCTTTTTTCATATTCTAAAGATTTCGGGTGCTGGTCACAATAGCTGCGCGGTCTAAGTAAGGCATGAACTGTCTTCGCTCGCTCGAACGCTGGGATCGTGGCTTCAAATCCCACACAAGGCATTGATATTTTGGGTGTGTATGCGTTAATTCTGTGTTTGTGTTGTCCTGTGTTTGTGTAGAGGCTATGCGACGGGCTGATCACCCCTCCAACGAGTCCTACCGTCTGAGGAAAAAAAAATGTTTAGGGAACTGAATAAGAGGCCGGGGCCCTGGATGGGCTGGAAGAGCCATTAAAAAAAGATTTATGGTTCGATTCTAGGAGATCGGCTATCCGAACTAGGATATTGCGTGGTTTTCCTCAGAATCTGCATGAAAATATTTGGTAGTATTTTAAATACCTATCTTTCGCTTCTTTCCACATTTTTCTTAATTTTTTATTTATATTTGTTCGCCCATTCGATGCTGTATAAGCTATTCGGTTGGGAAAAATCATAAAATGAACTAAAACAATCCATGGTTCAGAAACCCCAATTTTATAATTAATAGTTTTCCAGCTGCTTCAGGAATTATGCGCTGTTCATTTTTTTATTTACTTATTTAACGACACCGCCACTAGCCGAGACTGTGCAGGGCCCAGCCATAGGGTGGTTAGTGAATAATGAATTGGAAAGGAGACGGAAGGAAACCGCCGTGACCTAATTTCAGCTGCTATCCCGAAATTTGCCTGAAGAGACTTTAGAAAATCACGAAGAATTTTAGCCAGGGTAGCCGGTCCCCAGTTCGAGATTTTAACCTGACACTTCTTGAACACGAAGCAGAAATATTTCTTCTTCGGCTGCAAGGTTCAGTGAAATTTCATGCTTTAGAACTCGAAGATATATCACCCTTTTCACAGATTCCCCAACTGCTGGTACAATCATGGGATTAAAATTCGTTCATATCTTCCGGAGCTAATAGTATGATCAGGTTTTTATATTATCTACGCATCTGCGTCAATCCCCATCAGCTGGTGTCCTTACTGTGAGGTTTATTAACAAAAATTATGTACATCATATAAATTAACCCGGTGTTACAAACCAGTTTTAGGATATACTTTCGTCAGATCGGTGAGCTTAAACTTTGAAAATTGAAATTCATCTAAATAATGTCTAACAAATCAGCCCCTAGAGTCCAGAAAACATACTGTGTTTTCAGTACAAAGTGGAGTCGGTTCACAACGTTTAGTTAAATTATCGCTGTTTGATATGAGAATCACATGAAACCCAAAAAATACACGCTGTGAGCAAAGTTAAGTGTTTCTTAATGTTAAAGCAAGTGATAGAAATTGAATTCGGGTAACGCTTGCTACCATTCAGTCAAGAACTCTTTGTATTCTCGTCTGCTGTCTAAAAACGTAAAAATTAAAATATGCAAAACGATACTTTTGCTTGTTTTTTCTCTATGGGTGTGAAACTTGGTCTGTTACATTAAGGGAGGAACATAGACTGAGGGTGTTTGTGAACAGGGTGTTGAGGAGAATATTTGAGCCGGAGAGGGTTGAGATGACAGGAGGTTGAAGAAAACTGCATAATGAGGAGCTCCATAACTTGTATTCTTCACCAAGCATAATTAGAATGATAAAATCAAGGAGGATGAGAAGGCAGGTCATGTAGCAGGCACGGGGAGAAGGAGAATAAACATAGGATTTTGCTGGGAAACCCAAAAAGAAAAGATACAATTAGGAAGACGTGGACATAGATGGGAGGATACTATTAGAATGAATCTTAGAGATATATAATGGGGTGGTATGGACCGTATTGATCTTGCTTACGATAGGGAACAGTATAAGACTATTGTGAAGACGGTAATGAACCTTCGGGTTCCAAAAAATGTTAGGAAATTCTTGAGTAGCTGTGTAACTGAAGGCTCTTAAGGGCTCAGCTCCAAGGAATTAGTTAGTTAGTTAGTCTAAGCACTTGTTACGTATAGTAGCCACTATGCTTTGATAGGTTAAATTAATCATACAACCCCGCAGAAACGGTAGATGTGTGGTGGCACACACATTTTGTTCGACGCGTTGGACTCCTGCTGCACGCCCTTCTCTTCACCTCTTCAGGCGTTCCCCAGACCCTCAGCCACAGTCTAATAGTGCCATAAAAGTTCTATATTGAAAAAATAATGCATATTAAAATTGAAATACTGCCGATTATAGACTGAAGAAGTACCGGGCTAGGATCATTTAGCGTGCGACCCTTACGGAAAACGTGTGAAATACGAACCATCCGACATAACTAATAACAAAGTGTACCATAAACTGTATTCATGACGAATTACCGTATTAACAATAAGAGTCTCCAAAAGTTAAAGATCTTTGTGTAAATGGTACTTCCCGGCAGGATAAAATGGAAGGATAGATATGACAACATGGCGTGAGTTGGATGGATAGATGACGCGTGGCCGAGCTGGTCTGCTTGTGTACGAGGTCTATCGCCTCAGTCAGTTACTGGAGAGATCTCGTAAGAGTTATAAGTGTTGAATCCACCACATTGTTCAGTAGGTTTCAGTTCCACCAGTAACACACACTACTAGGATATCTTTACTGGTAAGTACTTGCGCGCGCAGCACTGCACGTGCTCATATATAAGGACACGCCCCCATCTGAACAAAGAACAGATATATCCCGTACTAAAGAAATATATAGACTTGTAGTTCATGCTGTCGTTTTTCTGTTGTGTAGGAATGAGTCCATTGTACTGCTAAAAGGAATAATGCATTGTAGGGGTCACATTATGAGCTTTGTCTGAATTTGCTTCATTCTCTTGATGTAGTTCTGACTAAACGTTCATGTGAAGTTTACTGTTCGTGTTATATTCTCTATAATATGCTTAAAATAGGTAATTGACTACTCTGTGTTCATATCCAACGATTTTGCTACAACAGCAGTGATTTTTCAGTACGATACAAGACATACTGTTCACAAGGGGTAGTCTACGCAAAACGCATCACAGTTGCGAAACCGATTCTAAGGTAGGACTTATTTTCAGTTTGGTTGCCGTCCACCATGCAACAGTATCAAGATTTAAAACTGATTTTGTTTTAATTCGTCAGTGCGCTACATGTTTACTCCTACTCGGCCATCATCAGGTGCTTTGAAATTCAAGAGAAATATTGCGCAGTCCGCTCTTTGCATCTTACAATTCATAAAGTTGTACATGCTTCTTGTCTGAGTACACTTCATGATGTTGTATCTTATCACCATGTTGCAGCTGGTATTAGTATTTCATTTCAATTTGCAGTGCAGTGACTAATTTTAAAAGAAGGCCGCGCCATAGCTCAAGCGGTTAGACGCTGGCTTCCTACCGCTGCGGCCCGGGTTCGATCCCGGGTCTGGTCAAGCGGGATTTGTGGTGGACAAAGTGGCACTGGGGCAGGTTATCTCCGAGTACTTCGGTTTCCCCTGCCAATCTTCATTCCACCAATTGCTCCACAATCACCCTCAGCTATCATCTGGAGCTGGTACAATAGGCCAAAAGTGGCCGTAGTACAAGGGACTTAGTCCCACCCTACTAGCGATAAAAGAGAGGTAGAACATAACAGCGTGTATGACCCTCGAAAACAGACGATTTGGTTGTGTGGTATCATTTTCGTTGATGAATCAGTAGGAGTGAATAGAAACGACTGTGGCGTACGTAAAGGTACCGTTCAGGAATTTACCCATATTTTTCTTTGGGGTGGGGAAAATCATGAAAAACTTTAATTAGAATAACGTGTCTTCGAACTGGATTCAAACGTGGTACCTTGCGAATGCTATTCAGAGATCTCATTGCTGTGCTGGATACCTAGAATATTGAAATGCATTTGACTTTTCGAAATTCTTGGTCACTGTACGAACAAAGTGCAAACACAATCAATAGCCCAACAAATATTTTGTCATTACGTAACCAGCTAGATTACTTAAGACATACAGACTTGTTTCAGTTTATTTTGTGTGGTTCAGTAATTTGAATTATTCTTTTGATAGCATCCTGTACTTGCAACAGAATTTTGTGTTCACTTTTATGCTTCATTTTAAATAATAAACTACAATTACAGTAATTCTAATTTATATCTGCCCATTTCATTTACGATTGCCTTCAGTTCAAGAGGACTGTACTTGTGAATTCTCGCTTTCTATAATACGTAGTGACTCCGTGTCATCTGAATTAAAGACCATGCACGAAAAGTGAATTACAGGTTACCTTCATTTTTAAAAAATTAGCAGCCATTATATTTTCCGCAGCCCCTTCAGTCCAGCCTACTTTTGTGGTAATACAGAATCTGTGTGTAAAACAATTCTTAAATTTTGATTTAAACCTATTTAGGTTTCGTGCTATGAAACAGTGACCCTCAAACTCCTTTAGACTAGGGGCTCTCTTGATGTGAATACAAATGTTAGAGGCTCCCCATACTGTAATAATGACTTAAAATGTGATTTAGCTATTTAAGAATATAATTACTGTCGAACTTTAATATTGTCTATTAAATATTTTAGCGTGCTTTCCTAAAGTAGGCGTATGCGGTCTTCATACTGTCTGTCTGTGAATCGCCCCACCCCATTAACTTATGAATGCTTCAACCAATCTTTATTAAATTTGGTATGATTATCATGCCACCTGAACCAATCTCAACGGCTTATACTATAAATCCCTCTCATCAGATAGTTTTTAGGTAGCTTCTAGATTTTAATGGAATTTTTTGCAGGCCTGCCTATACGTATGTTAAGGTAAAGCTATCCCTGCAACAGGCCTTGGAGGCCCATAATGTTGTGAGACGTCGACGCTCCCACATTTTTTAAACAATCTACTCATAGATGGCGGTGATTTTGTCAGCCTTACGCGCCGTCCACCGTTTACCCCCCAGGAAGATCCCTGGTACTGATTTCTGTTAGAGACTGAGTTGACCTCAGGGCCACAGTGCGGCAGGAAGGTAATTCATTATATAATATGCCAATTGTGCCTGTAGAGTAGCGACAAGTTTCTTCTGCACTGAGTGACCTCGAAGTTGAAGAGTTCTGTCTTCAGGGATATAACGCCGTGTAGTCCGGTGACGTTCAAGAAAGTACGTAGAACTCTTTATAACCACCTTTGTGAGAACGTCAGATGACACGAACATAAAGTTGGTCACAAAGCCCAAAGAACACATATGGATAATATATCTGTGACCGCCTCTGTGGTCTAGTGATCATAGTCCCTGGCTACAGATCCAGATGTCCCGGTTTCGATTCCCGGTCCTACCAGATTTTCTTAGAAGTAGTGGGTCTGGAACGGAGTCCACTAAGCCTCGTAAGGATAATTGAAGAGCTATTTCAAGAAAATACTGGCTCCGGTCTAGAAAACCGAGATTAACCGCCGTGGGGATTCGTTGCACTGACCACGCGACACCCTCTATCCGCTAAAGTTGGCACGAACTTCGCCGACAAACGGCAATCGCTCGGTCGGTATAGTTCGCTTGCGGACTAAAACCACGGAGTTTGTTTTTATTTGTTTGGAAAATATGTGTGTATTTAATGACGGGGTTCAGTTGTTTGGCGGAAGTTTATTTCTGTTTTTTTTTTTAGAAAATGTTTTCGAACTGCTAAAATTGGAGGAATTTTAGAATTTTCTCGTCATCCACCGTGAACGGTGAAATGCGATAGAATGACTCGCATAGTTGTGTGTATTGTACCTCTCTGCACGTTGCCAGTGTTACTAGGGAAACATGCGACCTGTGATTCATGTTACCTTTCCGTGTACAATAGGTACGAACTCCAGAGTGGGTGGAATACAATGACCGGCAGTTGACAGGACAGTGTAAGTCCTAATTCAATTTCTTTTTTAATTCGTGATGCATGATCAACAGTGACATTAAATTTACAGTTCATGTTGCATACATAACATAAAATCATTTCTCCCCTTTCCGGTCCTTCAGATTTATGGGTGCTTTGAAACCCATATAACGCTCTATCGGGTATATTGCTCCTGGTCCGCGCCAGCACAGTCAGTCTTGGTTTCGGGTCCCGTCGAAACCAATGACCATATTTTTGTTTTTTCCCCAAGATTTTACATGTTTTGAACTGGGACCTCCTCTGGAGGTGTCTGGCTGAGGCTGTGAAACAATATGACGGGTCAGGTAAATTTCTGCTGGCCTTCGCCAGCACAGTCATTCTTGGTTCCGAGTTCGGCGGGACTCTTGACCAAAGTTTACAGCCCCCCGACTCTGGGAGTTTTGCAACTCTCTCAATTGAACCTATGACGCACATTTCATGTCCACAGCTGTATCGTTGCTAGGCAACCATAAGCTATACGTGTTTAATGAACTTTTTTATCAGTATGTGTCACTACTGCAGTAAATAATTGAGAAAAAAATATGTAATTTTCATCTTCCCGTTTTTAGAATGCGAATTTAATGATTAAGTAGGAGGAATTTAGTGGTCGTTTCTTTCAGCGCACTAACTTTCATGTGTCAGTTAAGAGGTGAAAGTGACCTGTTTTTGTTTCCGTTATTTGTGAAGTTTATTGCCCGTGTTTTTAGGGCTAGCCTCTGGATTACGAGCAAGGAGAAGGGAGGAAGGGTATAGCAAAAAGTAGTGGGGGCAGTGCTTGTAGCTGTATTGCCGGAAGGAGGGTAAAGCACATGCAATGTAGCTAAAGCCTTATTATAATCCATACAAACCCTTAAATTCTTACATCAGCGGAATCTACCAAACATATTACACATTCTGTTGAGAACGGCGAGGTGTAAAACCATGGACAATAGTTACAACCCTCAAATAAATGTTCAATAAAGATGTGTGTGATATTTTTTATTTACAGGACCAATATTTTCATTAAATTATTAAAATCTGTTTCTAATATTAACACTCTTGTATTTCTCCTTTGTTTTCGTGTGTATCTGTGATAAGAAATAAATACAGTTTACGGATAAAGAACCGGCTAAAAAGTGGGTACTTAAGTCTGTTATCCATGTATTTTTTGTCTTGCTTTTGAATACGTGTTCCCAACTTACTAGCTAACGATCACATCGGTTTGTAATTTTCGTGACTAACCTACCATTACCTATGTCAAAGTGGTGAATATATTATCAGAACGGGTTGAATAAACTAGGGCTTAGTAGTTAGAAAGTCACAATATCCAGTAACTTTTTTCTCCACTTTCCAGCCATATTCGATACTTGGCCTCGTTATATACTGGTTTTGTAAGTCGTTGTTAACGACAAGCGGTAAAGCTTGCATTGGGGATATCATAGGAAGGTCTGTTATTAGCACAAGTAAGAAAATGGAGAAAATATCCATGCACCGTGCATGCTGCCCTTGGAATCTACAGACAGTTTAAGCAAATTTAAGTACTGTGTAGGCATATTAACCTACAGGTTTAAGTAGGTTGGGAGAGATCAGATTACACGGCTAAATACATTAAGATAGTTTGGATGAGATTAGATTTTAGGGTTAAAGATGAATTATATCCCTTGGCTTAATTAATTAAGTACCTCGCGTTGAAGAAGCGTGGTACTGCCGTGCCTGGCGTCTATCTATCTATGGCTTTACAGCCCTTGAGGACCTTCAATCATATACACAGTCTGGACGGGGGATCAGCCCGTCGCAAGGCGGCTACCTACACACAGAACAAAGGCAGACAGACATCGATGCCTCGAGTGGTACTCGAACCCACTATCCTAGTGGAGACATTGGGTTTCCGGACTTTATCCACCGTCCTCGTTTTAAGATAACTAAGAAAACACGACGTTCCGGAAACTGGATCTGTTTCCGTCCTCAGGTGAGGGAAAACACCTATTCTGTTGAGTCCCTTAGAAAGAGCTAGCCTCAATCACTGGACAACCAATGTCCCAAAACACAAAGGTTATAAACACCTGAGCTAATATCCTATAGTAACTACCACTACCTTAGTGTTCGAGCCAACGAAGACGGTTCATGCCTTAGACCACGCAGCCACCGTGATCGGCGTCGTGCTTGACGTACGGTGGTGAAACATAAACTCAGAAGAACGGCGTAAAAATGACGGGAAGCAGGAGACATGCGGCTTCTGCTGGACGTAACAGGTTGAACTGTGGGACAAGGAAAGGAGCGGCGAAATAAGCTCACAACTAGGAAATGAGGAAGCTGAATAGACAAATACACGAAAAGAAGAGTTGGCAGGAACATATACAGAATATGACATCGGAAGGAACTCTCAAAGCAACTTTTGTTATCAACCGACAGAAAGACGTAAAACAGGAAGGTTAAGTAAGAGAACGATGATTTTATATTTGGGGATGGAACCAGCTAACAAGCTCAAATCTTGCAGTTGATGATCGTGGTTTGAAAACGGATGGGGGAGTGGAAGTCTACCATTCTTCCACACCCCGGCTGCCCCCGGTACCTATTAGAGAGGATTCTGGAAGGGCCCCAGAACCGATCTGAACGTTGTGTAGAAGAGAAAAAAAAAATGCCTAATTTACTAACATCTCCGGAAGGCCTAGATCATTCCCTTGAGCTCTTAGCCTGAACTAGAAACTGCCTGTGGATAGAAATTGTGATTGTTTTTTCATGCACCAGATTAGCCTGTTTTGTCTGAAACCACGTGGAACTAACACAGAAACTGTCGATTTTAATCTATAAAGGGCCGAGCAGGTTAGCTCTGTCGTTAAGCTTATTAGGCATGAAGGAGAACCACTCTTGGATCTTGGCTGGAGTACTTGTTATCCTGAATATGCCGATAGTCGTTGATAGCATCAGATGCAGCGTTATGTGTTAAAATTTATTGCAAGCCTTTTGATCACCTAAGGGGGCATAGAGTGGCATAGTTGGTTGAGGCACAATGCAACATGCCAGAAGGTTGCGGCTTCTAGTCCTGATGAGGTTGATTTTTTTAATCTACCTAATCCTTCCAGCCGCACTATGGCCCTGGCGTCTACTTAGCCTCTAACAGAAATGAGTACCAGGAATCTTCCTTCATCTGTGAGCTGATTGTCTAGAAGATGTGGGAGGCTCAACCTCTCAGAACCGCATGGGCCTCGACGGTCTGTTACAGGGATAACTCTACCTTTTGCCTTTTTACCCAGTATCTTTGCTAGAAAACCTACTGAGTTCTAGTTTCTTGTGCAGTTCCTCTTAAGGCGCGTCCACATTATTCGTGCTCGTCGGGAGACTCGTCTGGCTTTTACTTGTGCCCGTAAATCTTCGTCCACACTACTACGGTTGCTCGCCAGGCTTCGGCGCGTGAGGGTCCGTATATTTACTTGTAGTGTGTGTAGGCTGTAGTCGTATTTTAATTAATTGGCTATAGTTTTTAAGTTAAAAATTTAAATTTTGCTTGTCTCGTGACTTGCCATATCGTCCGCATTACTCGCGAGCATAGCGAGTCACACGAGCACGAGTAATGTGGACGCGCCTTTACTCTCCCTGAAAGTGTTAACACAGACTGAAACTGATATTTGAGGTTTTTCTTTTTCACAGCGCCGACTGAAGAGTACAGTTCTCTGAAATGTGATGCCGTGTAACCTGGTTTAAATTTACGGACATATCAGAGGAACTTGGTGCCTCCATATTCTCTACTGTGCTTGATAATGGCTGCAGGACTCTCCTTCGAAACTTGCGCCAGACTACACGGTGTCACAATCCAGCTTTATCTATTGAAACATCCGCTCTGTGGTTGACCAAAAGATAATTGAGCCAGTAAATATGATTGAAGACTATGCAATAAAAGGCATCTGCATACCGGGCATATATCAAACTGTGTCATGTTTGCACATAATCTTACCAATACATAATTCATCACCGTCTTATCATAAGATAACTTTAGCCTCTGGTGGTACTTTGTAATAAGCTATCAAAAAGCATGTGTGTTATGTAAGTAAAGCCAATATTGTGTACAGCAGACAGTATCTGCTGTGCGAATTTCCTCTTTATGCTTCAGTAACTTTGTTTTTCGCATACATTCGGTAGTGAAAGTTGTCTGGTGCTTTAATTGGATTAGATTGGAGTGACTCGTATGAATGGTCTACAGTTTCTTCAGAGATTACGTAGTGTCTGATGTAACTTTGCTGGATGGTATGAACAACCTTTGACTCTATATAATTGCTATAATCAGTATTTAGTCAAGTTATTAGAAAGGAGAACACGGTAATATAGCTTCCATCACCTTGGCAATTAGACAACTTCTTTGACACGTCGGTGTGACGAGCCATTTTAATATACACGTATCTGTTTAGACGTTTGTCTGCAATAATCACATCTCAGAGCTCAATTTGATATTGTGAATACGGTAATGAACACTCGGGGTCCCTGAAAAGCGGAAAATTTCATGATTAGCTTAGCGAATCTTAACTTCTCAGAATGGACTCAGCTTCATTTGATGTTAATTTATTTTGGTGGGGCTAATTGAAAATGGATTGCAACCCTGGATAGCTCAGTCTGTATAGCGACTGGATTACGAGCAGAACGACCGAAGAATCATGAGTACTTGTCCCTGCAGGGGCAAGACATCCTTGTCTTCTCAGTAGCCTCCATATTGGCTCTGAAGTCCACCAACCCCTCTACGAACGAGTACTGAGGACCATGTCTTGGGGGAGTAAAGCGGCAGGGGCTCGAAGCTAACAACTCACATCCATCTAGTTCCGAGGTTAAGAATTGTGGATCTATACCTCCATTTCCCCGTACGTCTTCATGGCGTGATGTTTAATTACTTAAGCCGAAGGATAATTTTATCTTTATCATACCTCTTAATTAATGTCAGTTAATTAACCATGGGGGAAAGGGGCACCCCATAAGGTAGTTGGTTGAGACACTGCTACGAACCGGAAAGTCGCGGTTTCGATTGATTTTTATTTGACCTTATCCTCCCAGCCGCTCTATGACCTTGGGATCGATTCAGCCTCTAACAGAAATGAGTACCAGGAATCTTTCTGGGGGTAAAGGGCGGCCGGTGCGTAAGGCTTAGAACCTCGCCACCATCTGTGAGCTGATTGGAATATATGGGAGCCTCGACGTCTCACAACCCTATGAGCCTCCATGGCCTCTTACAGGGATAGCTCTACATTTTTTTTACATTGGCCAGATCGTTAAGGTTTATACTACTAATGATTTTCTGAAGCTGTAGAAATACACAGCGAGCGTGTGAGAAATTTGTAGCCGATGGCAGTTTATAGAACACATCCCTGGAGTAACAATTAAGGAAACGTCAAGTAATGTCAGATTTATATGAGAAAGCGTGCAAATAGGATCAGGCACTCATCAACGTGTTGTCTACATAAAATGGATGATTAACAACATATTTCCGGATGAAGGAGCCTGTCTGTAAGAACCTTCAGAATGTGACCGATTAACTCAGTAAAAACGCGTCTGGCTTGTTTTCAGTGGGTGTGTTGGTTCGATGCTTGACTAGGGAACCGGTTATCGTGTCTGAAGCGTTTCGTGAAGTGTTTCTCTCCTTGCACGGGATTGTTGGAGTATTAATTTGAAATACGTCACTACTTCTCCCTCTCTTGGCCCTTCCCAGTAAACTCACGTTTAAATAGACTTGTATCTGCAGTTTCTATGCTTGCTTTGTAGCTTATTTAACGTCGTTCTCAGTAACTCAGACTCTGTTACTTAAGTTACTGGATGATAGTCAGTAAGGAAAGAAGTGGAAGGAAGTAGTCGTGGCGTTATACTATAATGCATCATTCCGCAGTTTGCCCGGAGGAGCCAACGAAAACCATGAAAGATGTTATACTGGTCGGCTTTCTGCCAATGGGTCGGTTTGTAGTTTTTAGAAGGTTAATTACCAAAAACCTGCTTTTGCATGTTATGGTGAGCCAGTTCACTCTGATTCACATCCTCAGACGTTATTTCTACGACGGAGAGTCAGTAAATGAGTCACAAATGGAAGTAAAACAGCTGTAATGGACGTAATAGGTCGTCTATTAATATCAGTAGGTAGCAGTACAGTCGAGTTTCTTGACAGTCTAGGTAGCAGATCCGCATGCTCATTTTCAGAAGTTGGTTTCAGTAGTCAAAATGGCTTGCTTGAGGTGCATACCACCGAAGAGCAGCGTTCTGTTGTGTAAATTTGTGAACAAAAGACTCAGTGCAAAGGATATTCATAATGAAATATTTCCTGTTTACGGTAAGAAGTGTTTATTGCGTAAAGCGGTTCACATCTAGGTCGAAAAATTCTCTCAAGGACGTTCAAAAATCGCAGATAATGCCCGTCAAGGCGTGGAAGTAATTGAGGCAGCAGTCAAAGGACCTCTAAGCTGCTGGTTTCGACGCACTGGTAACGCGATGGCACAAGCATATCAACGTTGGTGGAGTATATGTCGGGAAATAAATGCTTTTGCCAGTTTCGAATATCATATTTTTTACTTTTTGTATCTATTTGTGACCTATTTACTGACTCTCCTTGGTATGAGAGCGATTTTAATAGTGTCCATTCATATATGTCTAGATCGCTAAATGGTCTTTTCTCTTCAAGCTTTTTCAGCAATATTTCTCATATCTCCCACGTGTACTGCATACGTCTCCCATATGATGAACGCTCCTTTATTTAGTCACCTTTATAATATTTGGTAAATACCAGAATATACGGAGACTGCTATCTTTTGGGATATAACACCTCGTAGTCCGTTAAAAGTCAACTCATGGACACTTTCTTATGAAATTGAGAAATCAACCCGCTCCCCCCGAAGTTGGAGCAAGAGGAAAGAAAATAATTCTCTTGGTACTAATGTTTATTAACTTACGCGTACAAAGAAGGAATTTATTCCATTTATCGAGCTGGAATCAAACTTGGGTCCCAGTGCTTTAGCATTCCAAAACCGTACGTCCCTTAGGCGCTGATAAAGTACCTCAGTTCTAAGGACTCTCAATTCTTAATCAACTGACGTCAATAAAAGAGAGGATTCATGACGTTTCGCAGAATATTCGTTTCAGTTTGTTGTTTTAAGAGACTTTTTTTATTTTGTTTGAAAGCTCTTTTTTTAGTGATTGCTAGTCTGATACAGTTCAGCGAATTCGATGTCACTTACCGTAGACATGCAACTGGTTCCATAAAACGTACACAAGTGAAGTACTCTGCAGAGCTTTTAAAATTTACACAGTATGCAAGCTGTGGTACTTCTGCCTGCAGATACTGGTATGTTGTACCAACTTGATACTGAAATATTTATCTTCCTCGTACTGAAAATACCATTCTTTTGTCATATGGTCGGCCTTTATAGCTAAAAGTGGAATGACATGCCTCACAGTTACAAGAGGAAAACAAAACTGTGCATGAGCTAGGCTGTTGTTTTGCATATCGTAATAGCGTAGGTTTGTTCTGGAGTTGCGGTAGTTGGTTGAGGCATTGTGCTACAAGCTTGGAAGGTCGCGAGATCGAGTCCCTAATCCTTCCAGCCGTACTATGGCCCTTGGATCAACTCAGCCTCTAACATAAACGAGTACCAGGAATCTTCCTGGGGTGTAAAAGGCGGCCGGCGCGTAAGGCTGACAACCTTACCGCCGTCTGTGAGCCGATTGTCTAGATAATGTGAGAGCCTGGACGTCTCACAACCCTATAGGCCCTCATGGCCTGTTACAGGGATAACTTGTTATTGAGTGTGTATACGTGCCGTATTTATGAAGTCTGGTAATGTTGGCAGCAGCTGAAGCCTTATAGCGCCGAATGGTTTTGATGATTGATGAACGGTGAAGTGGAACAAATCTGGAAGGAAGCGGTCTTGATCTAATTGAGGTGCCATTCCAGACTTTGGCGCAGGAACTGAGGAAAACCACAAACATCTCTTTCATGATATGCAGTTTCTGGGCCGAGATTTCAATCCGAGACCTACTAAATACAAAGCCGAAGTGATAATCACGACGTTTGGTGCAAAATAATTGCGTGAAGCTTCCTAAATCTAGGAGTAAATAGACCCGTTACTTTTATGTTAATATCATAATATCAAGAATCTAGGATTACAAGAAAAATGAAAGGGTCTATTTCAGCCTACTTTCCTCATTAAAAAAATAAAGTAGGTTTATGTGATAAGAATGTTGTCTGTATGTCTGTATATCCCCCCCTAAGCCATTCGTTATGTAACTTGATATGTACAATATATCATGACACCTGAGCCCATCTCAACGGCATATTTGATAAATTCCTCCCATCAGTCGGAGTGTTTGAATGTATGTTTCCATGTCGTTTGTAGGCAACGGCTCGGCAAAAAAATCGTTACCGCTGCAACGAATACATAAGCAGCAATAGAAGAATTGTTTGATGCGTCGTTTTCTATATGGTCCATGTCGTATCAATGGAAAGTAGGCGATTAGTTCTTCCCAGAACTTCTTGTTTTCTAATTAGATTTGATTGCAAAAGAATACACAAATTTATGCCAGCGAAGTCCTTGTTTTATAAGTCCTATTAAAGCGGGTTCTTTCGTTGATTTCTTAAAAACTCCAGAACTTGGAAAGTAAACACTGCATCTGCGTCTGATGATCATCACAAGCGTTTCACTCACTCACTCACTCACTCACTCATGGAGCTGAGCCCTATTTGAGAAGCTGCCAATTCTGCAGCTACTCAAGAACTTCCCAGCATTTTATGGAACTCAAAAGTTCATTACCGTGTTCACAAGAGCCATCCACTGATCCCTATCCTGATCCAGATCAATCCAATCCATCCCATCCCATCGTATCTCTCTAAGATCCATTTTAATATTGTCCACCCACCTACGCCTTGGTCTTCCCAGTGGTCAAAGGCTTCATGTGATATTTCATAACAAGCTTATTTTTCACGGTGATGAGTTGTCAGCTCCGCGACCAACGTACAAGCTGAAAGACCACCCCTTATCTGTTGTCCGCGACTACTTATTCAATATATTCACAGCTTCCCTCCATACCTGGAGGGCGTCTCCTCCATCCGCAACCTGAGGACGCGCCATGCCGTGGTGACAAGGGACCCACCTAACGTGGCCGTCATAAGCGTTTATGTGGTGAAATTCGTTTTGTACAGGTAAAAGTGAACGGTTTACATGTGAATCACGTGCGTCCTCTCTGGCTGAAACAGGAAGCTGAAGGAGACACCGGTGTTTATAAGACGATGTTATTGGCTCACAGTAAGGCGATCTCCGTGTTTATAGCTGGACAGAGTAATTACAGTAGGTTCGCTTAGGATTGGTTTCCACGTCGTAAAGTAATAGGAACAGAGGCCTGTATGGTAACATTAATCCCTGTAGACTGCTGTGTGGCCGTTGCTCACAGTACAGTGTTTTGTAGGTTAAGCTGTTCTTGTAGCGGTTGATAATTCACACCGAAATTTCATTTTTCATACATTGAACAATTAACTTGTGCTCTTCTCCAAGTATAATTAGAATGATCAAGTCAAGGAGAATTAGGTGGGCAGGATATGTAGCACGAATTGGCGAGAAGAGGAATGCATATAGGATATTGGTGGGAAAGCCGGAGGGTAAGAGACCACTAGGGAGACCAAGTCGTAGGTGAGTGGACAGTATTATAGTAATCGGATTGGATGGTATGGATTGGATTGATCTGGCTCAGGATCGGTACTAGTGGAGGGCTCTTGTGAACCGGCTAAGGAGCCTTCGGGTTCCATAAAATGCTGGGAAATTCTTGAGTAGCTGCACAACTGGCGGCTTTTCAAGAAGGGCTCAGCTCCATGAATGAATGATGTATTGAACCAGTGGTTCCCAAATTTTGAACCAAAACCTCATCCCCCAGTTTTAACCCACTTTCCTTATTTTGATGGAAATAGTCTTATGGGATCATCATGCTGATTGTGTGCCTTTGTGCCTGCATGTCTGTCCCCCCGTTTCAACTTTTGAATGACTGAGCCAATCTTTATGAAACTTGGTTTGTATATAAATGCCCTCTGAGCTGATCTCAACGGCGTACTTGATAAATCCCTCCCATCAGTCAGTATGTCTATATGTATATCTCCTATTGACGCTAGGCAACAGCACTGAAAATCCTCCCTACCGATGTTAGGCGCAAGAAAAGAAGAATTGTTGGACACTTCGTTTTCTATGTGGTATGTGTCGTATGAAGGAAAGTGTGTGATTAGTCTTCCCAGAACTTCTTGTTTACTGAAGTAAATGTAATCGTTTGCACTCATATTTATATTATTGTTTATGATCAAGTAACTTGTAATTATTACCACATTGATCATCATGCTGAAAGGGTGGGAGGTAAAAAAAAGGTAAAGCTATCCCTGTTACAGGCTGTGAAGGTCCATAAGGTTGCGAGACGTCAAGGTTCCCACATCTTCTTTATATAATCTACTCACAGATGGCGGTAAGGTTGTCAGCTTTACACGCCGGCCGCCCTTTACCCCCCAGGAAGAATGCTGAAAGCGTATATTGCAAAAACCTAACCGGAGTAACTGAAACCATGTTGTGCATTTAAAGCCACCTGAATATATATTTAGATATCGCATAAAGAGAAATAAAATCCTGCAACCAAAATACGTACAGAACAAAATTAACCATCAGAAGGAAGTGAGACTGCTTCTGATAATTTAAGCATCACCAGTGAATCAGATGATACATAGTGGGGGTTCCGTTGTTTTGCGGACAGGTTCCCAGTGTCTGCACTGAGAGCCGACCACGGTAATAGCAACAGTGCAGGGACTGTATCGCGACAAGAATGCGTTGAAGTAGGTTACAGGAAGACACGTTCTTGTCGACAATGTAAATTATCAAACTATCCCTTCCTTCGCAATGTTGCTACTGTGCAGAAATTTGCAGAATGTAGAATATTAAGAAAGTAATAATTTTGCATGCCGATCACAGTGGCCGCGCGGTCTAAGGTATGAACCGTTTTCGCCCGCTCAAACGCTTCACTCATGAGTTAAATTCCCGCTCGAGGTATGGATTTGTGTGCGTTTATTTTGTTTGTGTTGTTCTGTGTGTAGGTAGCGGCCTTCCGACGGGCTGATCTCCCGTCCAAGGAGTCCTACTGACTGTGTATAGAATTAAAATAGTATGAAAGCGGCAAAGGCCCTACAAAGGGCTGTAGAACCATAGAGAACGCATCCGTTGCCCAGCAGTGTATATATACGAATCACATAGAAAATATCTCTTCCTCTGTTTTTGTATCTACATCGCGTTTAATAGCAACGGAAGTTGTCTGATTGTTGCCTGCATGATCGTTGCCGAGGGAATGTGTTTAGCGACCCGTTGCCTAGCAGTGGGCATGGCGCGGACCACATAGAAAACACTTCTTTCAATACCTTTTCTATTGTTGCTTGCGCGTATTTCGGGCGTTACCTTGAAATGGGTCTACATGTCACAATACCATGTTCTTAAACTATAGGTCAATATATCTTTCAAATTAAGTTACACGGTATGTTGCTATCTAAAGTGAGAGCCCTACTTAATTATCCCGCAAGTACCGGTACGGTCGGCTTATGTAATTAGTTGGCATTGACGAAACAATGGTTGGAGAAAGGAACGTCGCATACCTGATCAGTAATCCTCTTTAAAATACTGCTTTACTGACTTTCCTTCTTTCAGATGCATTAATTTGCTTTAGTCGTTGTTTCTTCATAGAATCCATTTCTCACAGCCAGCTGAACGCTTGTTAGCATTGGCTTCCCCTTCTCCCAAGTCCATATACGAATAATAAAGCTTTAATGTACTCAAACAAATATCGGTCATGCGTGACGTATTTACTCATACTTCTCGAGCCACAGTTTCTCTCCCACCTGTATGGTACAGTTTTGTTAAGAAAATATTGCAACAGTGGATATAATGGCATCTGTTAATGGCGAATGTTATATCATGCGTAAAGGAGTGTTAGAACTCTCAAGAACTCTATCAATCGCTTGAAAATTATATACACGTTTAACCGATCATGGTGGACACGCGATCTAAGGCTCGGTCGAACGCTCTGGGATCGTGGGTTCGAATTCCACTGAAGGTATGGATGTTTGTGTGTGCATTTATTCTGTGTTTGTGTTGTCCTGTGTGTAGGTAGCGGCCTTGTGACGGGCTGATCACTCGTTCGAGGAGTCCTACCAACTGTGTAAAATAGATTACGAAATTTAAGAAGAGGCCAGGGCCCAATAAAGGGCTGTAGGGTCATTGATGAATGAATGACTGAAATGTTACACTTTTCGGTTCAAGAAACGATTCACAGACATACAGCAACAATCCTTAGTTCCTCATTTTGAAAAAATAAAATGAGGCTTATGATATCGCCTTACTCTCTTGTATCCATCTCACTGTTCGTCATTGTATCCCTCACAGTTTCTAGGCTTGTGAGGCTCATGAGATCATCATGCACCATGTATATCCGGCTGTCTCCATATATCTAGCCCCATATTTTTTAGGCTTATTAGATTATCCCCAATTTTTCGTTAAGAGTCTTATGAAATCACCTTTCTGTTTATGTATACCTCAATTTTTTTTTTTCGTTTTCAATGAAATACGTTTCGTATGAGAAGAAATGGAGGTGATTGGTTCTCCACAGAACTTCTTTAATTTTGTTTTCAAAATAAATTAAATTAAAAGCTTATTTCGAAGCTTAAGAACTGAATTTGAGACAATGTATTAGGGACATTGAAGATTGAGGCCTCACGAATGAAAAATTAGGGTATGAACACATCTTAAAATTTATTAATAACAACTTGTATCCTGTTTCAATATTTTAAGAACTGTCCTAAGTTTCCATTTCGCCTCTAAACTAAGCTGTATAGACAACATTGTACAACGAACAGGAAACTAAAGCGGAGGGGTTTATATCGGTGTCATGGATCATATTTTCGTGGCTTGTACAGGCCTGCAGTATAAGTGGTTTTGTAATTACCAACAGAATGGATTAAGTTCTTGTCTGTCCGGTTACAAGGATTAAAACCATTTCGTTTTTTATCGACGCCTCTGGTGTTTTCTTCCCTTCACTTGGTAACGGTAGAGTAGAGTGATTCGCCATCATAATTCTGTTTTGAGGCATTTCTTTCTGATGTTCTATACATTTCTTATGGTATCATTATTGTTTAATTTATTCTTCCCAGTCATCTAATACGCATAATTTATTTACGTTTAAAGCCCGCCTTTATGTATCCTGTCGCATCTGTCCTCATTTGTTTGTTTGTTTTTTATTATTGTCAAATATTCGGATACATATAAATGAATAGATCTGATTATTGCATTGTCGAATTTTAGTAAAGTTTTGTCTCTCTTCCATGAACCTGTGTAATTGCTGTGAAAATGTCTCTGGCTTTCCCACTTGTTATCAATTAATAATCATGTTACAGAACAGTTCAGTATTCAAGTACATTTGAGATTTTAATAGGTGCAGATTGCAGTGGTATTATATAATGTTATGGAAATTAATTATGAGCCGGTATAGCGACTGGCTACGGGCTGGACGACCAAAGATTCGGAGTTCAAATCCCGTTGGGGGCAAGAATTTTCACTTCTCTATATCGTCCAGACCGGCGCTGGGGTCTACCCAACCTCCTATCCAATGGTTGCCGGGGTCTCTTTCCCCCGGGGATAAAGCGGCAGAGGCGTGAAACTGAACACTCACCTCCACCTAGTGCCGTGGTCAGGAAAATGTGGATCTATACATTCACTCCGCTTTGGCGCTACAGCCCCAATTTGCGCCTACCTCCATGAAACTCCATTTCACTTCGGTTTACTAGATCTTAGACATTCAGTAGGACTCCTTGGGCGAGTGATCAGCTCGTCGCAAGGCCTCTACCTGTACATAAGCACAGAAAAACGCACATACACACCAAACATCCCTGCCATGAGCGAGATTCGAACCCACGATCCCGGCTTTAGAGCGAGCGAGGACCGCTCGGCTCCCGTGACCGGCCAACTTTATCTTTACCTTGCCGAAATGAATTATAATGAATATTTTTCAGTGCATGAGGTATCCTGTATTTTGATTGTAGCTGTATTCGAATCCCATAAACAACCTTGTATACGAGCCACACATGTTACTAGGACTGTAATCTGTAGATCTGCCACGTGTGTGTCTGCATGGCCTGATTATCAGTTTACGAAACATCGTAGTAATTACATCATGCCCAAAGTTTGTAAGCAGAGCAGGCTTCCATTTGCACACGCAGTTCACTTCATTGAATAAATTAACATGTCCTTTTGTTCCTGTAATTAAATCCATTACGTAATCTCTCTCCTTCACTCGGCCTTGTTTTGGATTAAATGGGAATCATTTTACATCAAGCCTTAAGTATAAAAGTCCTTATATGGAATGAAATCCTCCATCCTTATACGCGCCGTTCCAAATTATCTCATCATCTTTACGGTTACGACCAAGAGACAGGATTGTTGGGTAACATTTAGACTGCCGAGTATTCACATCTAGTGAGACACTTCCATATCTAGTTATTGTTCCTGATTTTAGTATTTGGAACTTCTCTGTGGCCTAGTGGTCACAGTTCCTGGCTACAGATCAAGAGGTCCTGGGTTTGATTCTACCAGATTTTCTGAGCAGTAGTGGGTCTGGAACGGAGTCGGCTCAGCCTATAACAGAAATGAGTACCAGGAATCTTCCTGCGGGATAAAGGGCGGCCAGCGCGTAAGGCTGACAAACTTACCGCCATCTGTGAGCCGATTAGAAAATGTGGGAGCCTCGACGTCTCACTACCCTATGGGCCTTCCCGGCCCGTTACAGGAACAACATTTTTTTAGCTCTTATTTGGATTGAATTTCACAGTCGCAGTATTCTCTTCTATATACTGCCTATATGAGGAACTAAAGAGAACGAGAAATAAATATCAGGGTAAGAAAGAGAGGAGATAATGGAGTAACTGTTCTAATGTGGGGAAGGTGGAGGAAGAAAGGATGAGAGGAAAGACGATAGGCTAAACAAATCAAAGGAATGGGAAATCAATAATGGAGAAAGGAGAGAAAGAGATAAAGATAACAATAGATAAAAAAGGAAGAAAATTTGTTTTCTTTTTCGCCATCTCTGATATTTCATGCGCTAGTCGCCATACGATACAAACACAATCTAAGCGCCGTCATCAGCATTTTAGTCGTCATAGTGACGTCATGCCCGAAATCTATGCGGTCCTGAATGTTATTCATACATTACTTAATAATCTTTCCGCAAATAAATTACGAGTCTGTTATGGAATCCCTGTGATCATAGGAGCCGGGATAGCGTAGTCGGTATAGCGACTGGCTACAGGATGGACGACCGAGGGGTCGGATTTCGAATCCCGAGAGTGTCAAGAATTTTCACTGCGTCGTCCAGACCGGCTCTTGGCCCCATCCAATGTCCTATCCAATGGGTATTGGAGACTTTCCCGGGGCTGATGCCTGAACCGACCACACACCTCCAGCAGTGCCGAGGTCAAGAAAAGTGGGCCTATACATCCACTCCCCCATACGCCTTCATGCTCATTGCTTAATTACTTAAGCACGAGGACACTGCTTTTTATCATACTGCTGCTCATTTTCATTACTGAACAATTAATACAAAATTTTTAATTATTTTTATGGTACTCTTTACAATTCCATATCTGTTTGATCTATTGGCTGTTGCTTTTCGTTTATGTTGAAGCTAGAGATTGTGATAAATATAGTTTACTGTCGGATGTTCAGAGGTTTTACTTTCTCCTTGGACTTATTATTCATACGCGTGCATTGACGGAAGGAGAGCCCTGTATATCATTATCCTCGGTAACGCACTGATTTCCAACGTAAGCAGTTGACGAGTTCCAAGGTAATTCATAAGAAGAAGTAACAAACCCGCAGAGCTAATGCGCATGTCTAACCTACTTTCCTGTGAATGCAAGCAAAGTAACCCTCAACTTATAAACGTGTATTCATAAGTGTTCTTCGAGATATTTATGAAACGAATTTCATGTCATCGGAGGCCATATGACAAACATAATTTGAATTTCCCGCCATAAATAATAACAATATGGCAGTTGTGCTTACTTCTGAACTATGGGAAACACTGCATCATTTCATGTAGGTTTCTGAAACACTGTGCAATAATTGATCATTGAATAATATCAGTTTTTCCAGCCATAATAATAAAGTCATGAACGTATGAAATTTGATATTAATTTTATGTCTCAGAATGTTTCGTGATGAACCGTCGTAACTAGTCACAGTGAATTTATTCTGCTGATAGAATTTTTCCTACAAGATGAACAACAAATAGTTTTGTGTGTTGAGTATTACAAACACCATTTCGGAGAAGAAATCTGTGCTTATGTTTGACAACATTCGCGTAATGGGGATCTGTACTGCCCAGAACCGTACACACCGGTAAATAAATTATATAACTGTGAATTTGTAATTACCACTATCCACTCTACACAGGTAGAAGTACTTACAGGAAAGTTAGCCTCAGAATTCTGGCTTGAACTTCTTGCTTTCCCCTTCCCATTTTTGATTTATTGTTACCAAGATTCGGGTATTATTAATTCTGAACTCAGAATCGGTCCTTAGAACATCTACAGCGTGTGTGTATGTTTTTCCATTTTCATTCATTTTCTCCAGAAGCTAGCTCCATTTAAAAATTAATCTTGTACTTCTTCCACAATATTTATCATCATCATCATCAAAATAAGAAAGAGCTGGATTGTTTATTGGCACGTTCTTTCGTCTGAGATGTACGTGTATACTACATGCTCTGCACTACCGTTTCCTTAGGATGGACAATTTTTTATAAAATCAATAAGTTTAATTTGAACTTCGTGTCAAGGTGTTATATTCCATCTCTGTAAAACATAATTAAATTCTCCGCATAGCATTTAGCGTAAACCCTCCATACGGAATTTTATCTAAATCCGTCAGACATTTCAGTAGATGGAAGTGCATGGAAGGGTAAAACCTCCCCATTACACATCCAATCCGTTCCATTTCTGAAAATAACACATTATAAAATGAGAATTTAATTAACAATTTCTGTCAGCTTGTCTAAAGTGTTCGAAACTGTAAGTGCTTTCTACTGTCATATGATGCTCCTATCGCTGTTCTCTGATGAACATGTCAGTGGACACGCAATTGAGGAAAAGACACGCGAAAAGGCCGGACAGACTGACTCCATTCACATGTATTTTGTAGTTGGGATGTCTTTTCCTTCGTATTCGTGCGTGCTTATTGTCTTACAGAGGGCCTCTTGCATGCCGTTAATAACCATTGTCAGGCATCACGGATTACTGGGCTCCACGCACTTCATTATATCAATAAATAAATATGACTTCTTTAAAGTAAGTACTCGAATCGCCCTTCGTCTCTTGAATGCATGACAGCGTTGAATTACTGTGTTCAGTGTGGTGCTGGCTCTGTAGATAATGCAGCTCTTCTCTACTTTGTATGTTTTATTTGGACAAGGCGCATCAAATGAACACACAGGGAACAAAGGGGTATCAGTTTCTTCTTTTCGTATGTTTCATTTACGAAAATACTAAACGGATTTCGATTAAATTTAGTATTTGACAAGTTTTAAATGTTTGTGACGATAGTATATTAATACATTCTTGAATTTTGTGATATTATCTGTCGTCATGTTTTTTATTCAAAACATACGGATACGATTGCAAACGGAATTTTTGTTAAGTCACAAACTTCACATTTTGGAAATAGCTCCTTTGTGTAGGGCCTGCATCACTCGTTTTAATCGAGTTTAGGAAATTATATTTTAAGGCACTCTCGCATTTTTTGAATTACTGTTTTATTTTTTTTTTTGTTATTATTATTTTATTGCATTTATTCTCGACTAAATTAAATATCTGATATTTATCCAGGGCACGGATGTTTTCCTTTCGATATAAAAATATAAAGTAGCTGTAACTTTGAAGAAGGAAACAACTGAACTCCATAAATTGAAGTACACTGACAGAATTTTAAAAAATAAACATTTGAAATGAGGTTTCCCTTCGCATCCAAAAACCCAACAGTACATCCCCATCGCTTTAAGAACCTTGGCTGTCGTACATATTGGTAAAAATATAGGGTAACTTTCATAATATATTTGAATTATTTCTGTGAGGTCCGCTGTAGGAAACAGGAAGCAGACATCTTAGTTTTATGGATATCCATGGTGAATTATGTACTATAATACTAATTTTTTGAGTTGTTTATCTACTCTTACCACAGTAATTGTTGTGTAAATTAATTAGAAGACTAGTTTCATGAATTTATAAAGCCATTACGATACATAAATATTGAAAAATGCTAGAAATAGTGTTGAAATGGATACGTAACATTTCTAGACACGAGAAGAACGCTTGTTGGCTCTGTATAAGTGTAGATCTGTTTTTTCACTCATGTTACACAGGTGTGAATCATTGTTAGCAGATACGTGCATTACACTTCCAGTGAACATTAAGTATATTTACAACCACGTGTGTGTACACAACATGTTTAGTGTTTCTGTGTCATGGAATTGCAAATACGTATTACCTTCGGCGAAGAGTCAATAATGAAACGTTTCCTTTGGTATTTAAATATTTATTCTTATTGTCACTTTAAAACTGCATGTCACTTTAGTAACGGTCGTTTTTCCTGGTTACGCCAAGCGTGTCTTTCTTCAGAGCTCCAAGTGTAACAGCTAATATTAAATTGTTATAAAAGAACCGGTTCTCACTTCCTGCGTTCTATCACTCGTTGTGATACCTATTGTAGCGAGTAGACCTGTTCCTGGTCAACGGCAGCGAGATAAGCAAATATACAAGAGCCGTTGCTGAGTAACGGCTTTTCAAACAAACATGTTCCCACTGAAGCGATTGAACTACAACAGTGAGGAGTGGTGTTTGCTGTAGGTTCCATGCCGAGATGTTATAAGCGGGATAATTTGAGAGCTTCAGTTAGTGAACAGAATAGTAGAAAGTTTGTGTGAGACGGCCGCCAGCCTGGGAATTAGTCAGTTGGAGCAATGGGTCAATTGTGGGATATTCGCCACCCGGCAAGGACGTTAGCAGAGGACATTAGGGTCCGTTACCAGTAAACGACTAGCGGAGACATAGGAAACTTTATGTGTGCTGCAGTTACAGCGATCTTTAGAGTGTGTAAACCGATGAGGCTGTTATAGTTACTTGTAGTTACGAGTTGTGTGTGTGTGTGTAAGTGGTCAATAAATCGAGTCACCCATTCAAACCCCGTCTAGAGACACTTCATATCACATGACATTATTATCCATAACTTCATGCTATTTATTTACCTCTTCCTTCGTTCATAGTACATGAACCCTTCAAGACACTCCACTTGTTATACGTACCACATGCTTTAACGTTATTTATATTAAAATCATTACAAATGTGAGTGTGTTTATGGCTTTCATATGATCTCTGAAGGCAACAATAATTGTTTCCGTAAAGAGCATTAACCGATCGGTTTATGATGACTAGGGACCGGATTTTTATACCCAAATAATCCCTTAAATATGTATGCATTTATGCATGAAACACTTCCGAAATATGCACCAAAATATGCACATAAAATTTTATACCAAATATTAAAATTGATTTCACATTATTTTAAGACCAACAGATCAATATTTAAGTTCATTTTATGTAATCATTTAATGATTCACTTAAGCTATACTTAAATACAAATCATGCAACAAAGCCAACATATTTCATTACAAATTTAAAAAACAAATAGTACTCACATTTAGCTCTCCGAACTTTCAACTTCTCTTCTGTTGCAGTTCACAAGTACTAAATATTTTAGGTTTTCCATAGTTAGTCGCCTCCTATTGTCTCGCAAGATGTCCTTATAGCGGGAAAAACTTCTTTCCACCTCACAGGAACTTAGGGGCGCATGTACAAAAGCCGCTATTTGCTCCACTGTTAGTGATTTTTTACTTGGCAGGTCAGTACCCTTAACGGCTAAAATTTCTTGAATTCCACACATTTGCTCATATCCTGGATTTTTTTAAAGAAAGTTGTCTACTTTTTCCTTTACTATTTCAACTCTTCCAGGAACCGAATTCAATTGGAAACAGTGGTTCTGAACACACTTAACGGCTGATACAAAGTAGTATTGCTATTGCTTGCCTCCAGTGAGGAAATGGCGGATGAAAGATGAGAGGTGAGCAGATATATAGGAAAGATTAGTTTCTAGTTCTGCGTTTTTTAGTACATCTTCGGTAATTTGAATTGATGCTGAACTTTTGGGATCAAATGTATTGACGACATTCCTAACTGTTTCTAAATGTTCGGTATAATAACTCGCTGCACACAGCCACGTGACCCAGCGCGTTAAAATTGGTTCTGGCGGAAGTGGAACGCTCGGTGTTACTGCTTTAAAGGCTTCTTTTCTGCATGGCGCTTTAACAAATGCCTTCTTCACAGAAGTCACCAACTTGTCAACAAGCGGAAAATTTGCACGAATTGGTTCTGCAACACGGTGCAGCCCATGGGCAAGGCAAGTCAAATGTGTCATATTTGGAAGTATAACTTTAAGAGCAGTACCGGCTTTCATCATACGAGTATAACTTGCGGCATCAGTCACAAAGAGCAATACGCGCTCATACTGAATGCCATTCGGCCATAGTAAATTCATAGAATTGATAAAAAATTCGGAAACTGCGGAGCTATTTGTGGTTTCCAATTGCTCTACCGCAAGAAGATATGTACATTGTTCATTCTTATTAAGGGATCCAACTATACAATTTTCAATAAATCGTCCCTCACAATCTTGTGTTTCATCGATTGATACCCACACAAAATTATATTGAATCTTATCTCTAATGCTTTCAATGGTAAGATCGTAACACTGCTTCACGTAATTTTTGCGCACAGTAGATTCATCCGGCACTTTATACTGTGTATACTTCTCTATGAAGTTTCTCAGAGTCTTTTGGACTTATTCCGTCGTCTAGTATTCTAGATAATAGAAAACACGACGTTTCGGAAACTGGATGCTTTTCCGTCCTCAGGTGAAGGGGGAGAAGACACCTACCCAATGAAAATAGCTCTTTAAGGGGCCCAGGCGAGTGTCTTCTATTATACATTAAGGTGTATTATTTAGAATACAGGATGATGGAAAAAGTAAAAAAAAAAACGGTAATTCTGTATACTGTTTGACGCTTCAGTTGGTTAAGTGAAATTAAATTTATTTTCTAAGCCCTCTTATTTGGACCCAAGAGGAATGAAGTAATATGAGGCTATTACAGTGGTCAAGTCAAGGAGGATGCGATAGGCATGACATGTAGCATGCAAGAGAGAGAAGATAAATTCAGGACAGAGTTTTGGTGGGAAAACCAGCGGGATAGAGACCACTAGGATGACCTGGACCTAGATGAGAGAAGAATATTAAAATATATCTTAGAGAAATAGTATGAGCTGATTTGGACTGGATTAATCAGGCTCAGGATAGGGATTATTGGCGGGTTCTTGTGAATATGATAATGGAACTTGGACTTCCATAATTTTTTTTTTTGGAAGTTTTTGAGTAGCTGGGCGACTTCCTGTTATGTATCACAGGAAAGATATATAATTGTGAATTATTGTTGTGTAGAATGTCCCATTCTATATGTAACGTACAATATCTTGCATATCGCCATTAAATTCCTTTAGAGCTTAACAGATCTCCGCTAATGACACCATCAAACATTTCTTTTCATCTTCATTCGCTCCAACTTTAAAGCATATGACTGATTTCTGTTTCATTGATCATTTTACAGACGGTTGGACTCCTCAGACGGGTAATCAGCCCGTCGCAGGGCCACTACCTAATTATATTCTTTCACCATTAGAATTGTCCAATTGTGATGGCCCCAAAACGAAGGAAGTTCCACAGAGTCACTCTGTACTTATAATGGCCATCGTGAATTCTGAATATGTCTGACGAAATTTTGTCATTTACAATTTTAGATAAATATTTTTTCAATGGTTCTTCCAGCCCATTCAGGGCCCAGGCCTCTTATTCAGTTCCGTAATCATTTTTCACAGACGGTAGGAATCCGTGGACGAGTGATCAGTCCCTCACAAGGCTGCTACCTAAACACAGGATAACACAAAGACAGAATAAACGCATACACACATCAGACATTCATGCCTTGTGTGGGATTCGAACCCACGATCCCTGCTTCCAAGCGAGTGAAGACAGTACATGCCTCAGACCGCTCGGCTACTGTGACCGGCAGTGTATAAGAATAATATATAAGAATTCAGTTCGTACTTCACAGGAAACAGATCCGAACCCACGATCCCTGCTTCCGAGGGAGTGAAGACAGTACATGCCTCAGACGGTTCGGCTACTGTGACCGGCTGTAACATACATCATATGAGGACAATAACAGAACGTGACTCAAGAGTGATACTATGTGATGCTTCTGCGAACCGATTTGGATGGAGAATAAAATTGAACCAGGATCTGGGCGCAGTTCAAACGAATTTGAATATGAAATGAGCAGTCCATAAAAGAAACGTTTCATTGTGGGTCATAAAAAAGGAAAAAGTTTAGCGTGCAAATTAGTACTACCGTTTTATTATGTAACAAGGGGGAAAAGTTTGTATATTTTTAATAGAATGTCTAAAAAGGCATGTCTTTCATTTAAGAGGTGGTTAGTCAGCCAAGTGATTCGGGGTCGACATTTCACCGTCTTATTGTGTGGCTCAATGCGGAGAGGCGGTACCAGGATTCCATTCAAATTTTCAAAAAAAATTGTGATAATTAACTTGTACGAAGTTTGTTCCTGTGACTGCAGCTTTCAGTCTAGACTCCTGAAATATTTGTTATATATAAAGGTGGATGATGCACTTCAGGATTCCTCGTATATAGAAAAGAAAATAGAAATTTAGAGCAGATTAAGTTCGGGGAATATTTCCTTCCGTTCAGTTTAGATTCTTGTTCTTCTCATATTCCGCCTGGTAAAGTAAAGATTAAAGTATACAAACCCATAATCATATGTAATTTTGTATGGCTGTAAAACTTGATATTTTGCCATAAAAGAATATGTCAGAATAATGAGGCGCTTCATAATCTGTACTCTTCTCCAAATACTGTGATTGCAGTAAAATTAAGGAGGAGAGATGAAAAATGGACGGATAGGGCCCCAAATGAATGAGTTTCTACTTGAGTTTTATGGATTGTATCCTGTAGTGCAGGCATGTCCAACGAGTCGATCGCGGGACGATTTTTGATCGATCTCATAGGCCTATAAGGAAATTATACCTGAAAAGCATGTAAATTTACTTGTAATATAATATGATTATATTCAGACTTTGACGGGAAAATATGTGTTAGAGTAGTCTGTACTTTCAATGTATGTTGCTTTTACAGCAAACATCATGTGTCGTGTTATTTTTACCAATATTTTTGCTTAAAGCGAGGTACGACGATAGGAGGGAGTGGTAGATCACTGGCAGTTTTGACACTAAAAAGCCGATCACAACCTGTTTGAAGTTGGACATGCCTGCTGTAGTATATTCAGTTGTTATGTGGATTGGACTCTCAACACAACATGAAGAATGTCTTCAAGGTGGAGACAAAATAGATGTTGCGGTGTCTCTTACTCATTTATTGTAAGCGTGTGTATGCTACATGTTTCGACATTACTTAGGTAGTCATCAGGAAAATTTCATAAATCACGATCTAACTTATTTGAATGGCATGTACTGTCTTCGCTCGCTTGGAAACCGAGATCGTGGGTTCGAATCCCACTCAGGGCATGAATGTTTAGTTTGTGTGTGTGTGCGTTTTTCTCTGTTTATGTACAGATAGAGACCTTGCGACAAGCTGATCACCCGCCCAAGGAGTCCTACCGAATGTGTAAGATCTAGAAAAACCGAAGTGAACGGAGAAGTTCATGGAGGTAGGCCTAGGCCCACTGGGGCTGTGGTGCCAAGGAAAGAAAAAGTTATTTGAATTTAGTTGCCTTAATATGGATCCATACTATGCAGTTTTTGTAGTTGTGATTATTAGAGAATATACCTTAAAGAATGTAAACAATATATGAGCAAGTTAAAGCAGATTGAGCTTCTTGCTAGAGTTTAAAACTTACATATTGGGGATTAATAAATCACTCATGGAGTTGAGCCCTTCTTGAGAAGCTGCCAATTGTGCAGCTACTCAAGAACTTCCCAGAACTACTGACAGAATATAATTCAGTAGTAGAACTAATGGACGTGGTGTAAGTCGCTGCAAGTATATATCAGGCGGAACATTTCCTTTTGAAACTTTTCTTCTCCCATTTATTTTGAAAGCATACCCTCAAAACCTTTTACCCTATCTTGTTTCAAACAAGACTACCATAACATGAATGTTATACACGTATAACTATAATGTTGTACACTGTGTCCTTACTGAGCCTTCCCCATATCATACCATCACTGTGGGAGAACTATAACAGCTAAAAGAATTCAATTTGTGGCGTTTTTTTTTCTCCTTTTGCTCCCACTTTGGAGCATAGGACATTTCTCAGTTTCATGATCATTTTACAGACAGTAGGAATCCTTGAACGGGTGATCAGCTCGTCGCAAGGCCTCTACCTAAACACAGGACAGCACAAACACAGAATAAACGCATACACACTATTAGGTGGGATTCAAACCCACGATCCTGGCTTCCAAGCGAGCGAAGACAGTACAGAATGTGGCATTAGAAAGATAAATCTCAAAGAATACTATTATGCTGCTCCGAAGTTGCCGTTGTCTGTGTCCTGCGGCGTTGCAGTCACCAAGAAGAAAATGACGTCTTATCAGAGGCGAGCGGATATTGGTGTATGAGTTACAGAACCGAAATTCTTCATTAAATTGTAGAGAAACTAACGCCTAGTGATGCGGCAGGTAAAACAGCTCTCAAGGTCCGCTTTGACCAAGTTTTTGGCGATAGTGTACACGAACACTCTGGAAGTATACGTGAGAGAGACGAAGAAACGCTCCATGCGTACCAGACAAGCCCGAATAAAGCCATCTGTGAAGATTCCAGGGAACTACAGGTATCACGTGCGACGCTGCACAGAGTCTTGCACAATCGGCTGCAAATTAAGAATTTGGATTGAAGATCAGACTCAGAAACGATTGCCTTTGTCGTTGCTGTTATTTCATAACATCACGACTTAGAAGATGTAAGTCAATGGTAAATTAAAGTTTAGCTTGGAATAGTTTGACTTAAAATGCGATTAGAGTTGTGAGTCTGAAGGGGACTGTGTGCGCGCAATTCCATTCCAACACATTTGCGCCTAGCCTCTATTGTAGTACAGAGAACAGTAAAAAACCGTGGACTACAATTTATCACCGCCACTTAACTCGGAAATGAAACTGCATATCATTAATCAAATTTAAATAAACCATTTTATTCAGTTGCATATCATGAATGTATTTATGAATGAAATCCATATTTTACGATGACACAATAACACTGAATAAATCGTCCAGTTGTATTTCAACTTTTGATATCGGTAACTACCGAAGCGCATTGCCGATTGTGGAGTTACGATATCAGCAGAGTGTCTAAAGGCGTATGGAAAAATTAGCTCTACGTTTCAACTTCGCAGTCTCATACTCACCAAATTTTTTGTTTATGTGTGTATTATTTAGACAACTTCTGTGGTCTAGTGGTTAGAGCTCCTGGCTATAGATCCAGAGGTTTGGGTTCTATTCCCGGCGCTACCAGATTTTCTGAGAAGTAATGGGTCTGGAACGGAGCCCACTCAGCCTCGTGAGGATAACTGAGGAACTATTTCAAGGAAATATCGCCTCCGGTCTAGAAAACCTAGATTAACGGCCGTGGGGATCCGTTGCGCTGACCACGCGACACCCTCTATCCGCTAAAGTTGGCACTAACTTCGCCGACAAGCGGAGATCGCTCGGTCGGTATAGTTCGCTTTCGGACTAGAACCACGGAGTTTTTTATGTGTGTATTATTTTGTCATCACGTTTTATACATTAATTTTATAAGAAGTAGGAGAAATATAATTCATAAAGTCAGCCATAATTTCCTTTTCTTCTCGAACGCATTAGTACGGCAGTAATATTCTGTACTTGTATTCTGGATGTGCTCGATTCGATTCTCGGCTGGGTCGTCGGCTATCCTGACTGATATTTTCTGTTGTTTGAGGTAGTACCCCGATTAAAAGCACGACCGCTTCCTTTCAAGCCAACATTCACCTGCCGTCTTACTTTTATTGCTGTATGCCTAATACTGACAACGCTGTAAAATAAAATAAAAAATAACTTTCTTTATTCATTACTCCATCACTTCCTCTTCTTCCTCTTAATATATCTGCCTCTTTGGCCAAGTTTGATACAGAATTAATTCTGAAATTATGGAGTCTTTTTGGGCGTTTCTTGGGGGACGCTATGTTTCTCCAAAACTTTCGTATCCACCTACCACATTATACATTACCAGGGCCAGGATTTTGATCACATGTCATCTTTTTTCCCTTGTATCCTATGAGATGCTCTTAAATATATACATCTCGGATATGAGCTGCTGGTTACAGAAATGTAAATTTTATAGGTAATTTTTTTACATTTTTAGGTTTAAGGTCATTTTTTCATTTTTGGGGCAATTTTTTGGTAAATTTTTTAACTTTTAAGGGCATTTCTTGTCATTTTTGGCCAATTTAGGGGATTTTTCTTCATATATTTTCTGAAATATGAATAACATGGAAGTGAAGTGTTCTTTCTTTTCTCCTTTAGGTCATTTTTCTGGATTTTTTTTCGGTCATTTTATAGGACATTTTTTTAATATTTTCAGGTCATCAAAATCCGGGTCCAGCATATTACATTTTTGGGTCATATTTTAGGTATCTTTTCTGGATTCTTTCGGTTATTTTATAGGTCATGTTTTAAAATATTTTCAGGTCATCAAAATCCAGGTCCTGCACATTACCCTTAAAAGCGAACGGTTGCACAGCATTTCCGTTTCACTGTCCCTGTTCACCCAGACGACC
>NW_019725416.1:4421768-4454829 GCF_002891405.2 Cryptotermes secundus
CCCGGTAGGGACAACATTTTTCCCTTCTCCACGTCATCTAAATTAGGTCTGGGGCTCACCCAGCCTCCTGTCCACTGGGTACCGGGGTTCTTTTCTCGGGGTTAAAACCGCCATTGCGTGAAGCTGACCACTCACCTTCAACTAGTCCCGAGATCAAGAATACATGGATATATACATCCTCTTCCACATACGTCTTCATGGCATAGTGCGTAAATAGTTAAGCACAGGGACGTTATTTTTAACACTATTTATATTGTATGTACGTATATAAGTTCTAGAAAAATGTCTTTCGATAAGTTTACCAAGCTTCTGCACGATTTTCTATGTGTTTCTATTTACTTTACTAGTTTGCATATTCTTTCGTTATCATGCTTCATAAATGTAGGTTATACGTAGAAGCACGTCTGTTTCAACGTGTGCAAACACAAAGTTGCATAAGCTGTCTTCTGACTAATTCTGTCTACATGGCTGCAAAATATAAATTGCCCTTAACGCAGTACTGTGTTTAATGTAAATAAACATCAAATTAGGCCACCTGAAAATGATACAGATTATGTAAAGACGCCGATTGGATCGAAGTTGTAGATAATACACTTAACAACCCTTACATTTTTCTTGTTTCTGTTGTTGCATATCGCAACAACGTATTTACATGTGTGTCGTGTCGTGCATTTATATTCGTATAGTAACAGTACTCTCGGCTGAAAACCGTGAAACACTAGATTCTAGATCGGTGCTAAAATTAATTCAATTTTATTCTAAATTTGTCTAGATGTAAACCTACTTACACATTTATAGAACTGTTATAATAGATAAATGTGAAGTTTTCCCTGTGTTTAATTAATTAAGTACCACGGCATGAAAACACATGGGGGAGTGGAGGTAGAGCTCCAAGATTTCTTTAACTCGGTGCTAGATGCAGGTGAGTAGTCAGCTTAACTCCACTTCCGCTTAACCTCCGGGGACATAATCCCACATTCCCATAGGATAGGAGACTGAGTGGGCTCCGGAGGCGGTATAAACACTTGTGAATTAGAGAAATTTAACTTCCCACTCTCAGGAATCAAACCACGGGAGACCTTCCCCTAGCTTGTCACTATACCGACTGACCTATCCATGCTTATTCGGTCAAATTATTTTGTTATAGTCACTGATATATTGGGTGTATGTTGTGATTTATTTTCATACAGCTTCATCTATTCCCTGTAACAGCCCGTAGAGACCCAGAGAGTCGTAAGTCGTCGAGACTCCCACGTTTTCTATACAATCGGCTTACAGATGGCGGTGAGGTCAGCCTTACGCTCCGGCCGTCCTTTATCTCCCAGGAAGATTTCTGATACAGCTGAGTCGACCACAGGGATATAGTGCGGCTGGAATTGTTAGGTCCATTGATATATCCAGTGACCTCGTCTGGAATAGAACCCACGATCTTTCGGCTTGTGGCTCAGGGAACACGATAGATTTTGGGGTGTACAAAATAGGTTAAAAATCTAAAGAATTTTGCATGGAACGAACCACAGTGTGCATGCAATCAGGAAAAACGTAAGTTCTGAAATACAAATTGTTGATTCGCAGCCAGAACTTTTTCGTAGTAGTTGCACCTTCCCTCAACAGATGTCGCTACCGTAGACCCTACCTGTTGCTATGATTATGGAGTAAATTTCATATCTCCGGCTGCTCTATGTGAGATCCCCGGTAGGAAACAGGTATAGGCTTCGACTATATATTCTTTTGCTTATTTTAGCTTCTGTTAAAATTCATAAGCTACGGAGACCACAGACTTCAGTAAAAGAAAGTCTTGTCTTGTGATTTGAGGCTCGCTGTCATTTAAACGCAGTGAACAAAAGAGTAGACGCTATTTTGCGACGAAAGATTTATTTTGATGAAGTTCAAATCACAGAATACTAAAAAATACCAGTACAATATATGATATGAAACGCGACTATTTGTAATATGCTGGTTTTTCCTCTTGGTATTATCGTCATAAATATACTTTTCTGGGTGTGTAAAAGTTCGGCAAACCGCTCCATCATTCTAATGCTAAAGTCACTGGTCGGAGATATCAAATGCGAGAGGATGGAAATTGAAATTAACTAAATTGCCATATGTTTCAGCGTTAGCGTAGTTGGTTTAGGCACTATGCTACAAGCCAAAAGGTGGCGGGTTAGATTCCTGATGAGGTCAATGGATTTTATAATTATGTAAGATTTGAGGCTTTCACGGCGGTGACTATGAAGAAAGCAGTCTTCTGGGATTTGGCACCGTGTATAAGTGGTGTTAACCGACGTTTCGGNAATTGATGTAATCCCTGGGGTCGACTCAATCTCTAACAGAAATGAGTACCACGAATCTTCCTGGCGGTAGAGAGCGGCCGGCACGTGAGGCTGACAACCTCACCGCCATCTGTGAACTGGTTGTCTGAAAACGTGAGAGCCTCGACGTCTCACAGCACTACGGGCCTTCACGGCCTGTTACAGGGATAGTTTTACCTTTACCATACGTCTCAGGCAAATTTTGTCTGCAATTGAAATTTTCTTGCGCCGACTTTGGCACGCATGCGTGTTAAGGTTCTCACGTTTTGTTTACATTATGGATTCACAGACAACTGAAACTGTTGCCATTTTACAAACGACCTATCCTCCGGTAAATAGGATTTCTTCACACGTGGTGCCTTTCCACTACAGATGACAATACATGTAGCCATAAAATACAGACACAAATCATAACAGCCGTAATGATCATATACGTCACCTGCAAGTTGATGACCTAATATTTTCTACTCCCTTAGTAACGACAGCATAATATGTTAACGAGTTGCGTCGTATCGTATCTAATCTGAACGCCTAGCAACCGTTGAATTTATGACGGCCATGAACCAGTTTCCTGACGTCATCGGATCGTTACGAGATTTAGCAAATGCTCTAGAAGGTCCCATTGTATTCATCTTGTGAAAAATTACTTCTGCTAAAATAACGTTTTCGTACGAATGATATTTTCTTTTCGCTGAACTGGATAAAGCCAGTTGGTGGTTTTCTTTCCTTCGTGAGTTGTTACGTTGGTCGTAAGTTACGAAATAAACTTTTCGAAAGTGGGTCAGAACCATTTTCTGTTCGTATTGTACTGGATATATCTGACTCAGGAAAGGGACCAGTGGAGGGGTCTTGTGAACATGGTAATGAATCTTAAGATTTTCCGTAAAATGTTGGGAAATTCTTGAGTTCCTGCACAGCTGGTGGTTTCTCAAGAAGGGCTCAGCACCAATTTATTGCAGCTCATGTCTGAGAGCCGCTGTTTCAGTGATTCGGTGACTTGTTCGCTTCGTTGTCTTGTCAGGACGATAGTATATCTGAGCTAATAGAAATGTAGGTCTGTTTAATTTTGAAGACATCACTATTACCGTTGTAATGGGCCGCGCCATAATTCAAGCGGTTAGTCGCTGGCTTTCCACCGCGGCGGCCTTGGTTCGATCCCGGGTCCTGGTCAAGTGGGATTTGTGGTGGACAAAGTGGCGCTGGGGCAGGTTTTCTCCGAGTACTTCGGTTTCCCCTGCCAATCTTCATTCCACAAATTGCTCCACAATTACCCTCACTTATCATCTGGGGCTGGTAAATAGGCCTGTACAAGGGACTGAGTCCCACCCCACTAGCAATAGAAAAATATACCGTTGTAATTCTCATTCGGAAGTCAACCCAACAAAAACCATCGGGTGCATCTTCTTCTTTACTGTCGCTGCAGCCCTGTGTTGGTCTTTTCCCCCTCCATGGTCCTCCTCCGTAGGCTCTGGAGGTCTCGTAACACTAAATTCTTTTCCGAGGTGGGGGCTCGAAGCCCCACGCCCAACCCCCAACCTGGAGGACCATGGGCTACATTTCGTCTGGCCCCTGCCCTTTGACCTATCTGACGTGGCTGGCTCTACTACGAGCTTATGCTCCCGCCAGCATAGCTCGAGTGCACCTAAATTATAATGTGATTCCTTTGTTCACTTCACCCAACAGATTTCGTTAAAATTAAAAATATGACAGAGAATGTAATTGTGTTTTAATGCGTTATAACCGTAGAATATCAAATGTTGATATCACTTTATTTACTTAAACAACCGAAGATAACAGAATTCTTCCGAAACATGCATTATGAAGTGAAGGCTTTATTACATTAATTAAAATATCAATATATCGTGTAGTTCACTTGGGATTAGTTTATGGGTATTTGTTTCATAACTTTTTATTCTGTTTCTAATTTCTTGGATATTGTACTGATGAATGGTTTCTTAATCAAAGGGGGGGAGTAGCCATAGTTCGTTAGTTGGTACCCTTAACCAGCAGGATACAGGCAATAAAATTAAAGATGGTTACTTTATCAGCTGAAGATCTTGTGAAATGAACGAACATTGCGTGTGTAGTTATGTAGTTTTCTGTCCCTCCTACTTACAACCTGTCTGTTCTTCCTTTTATATCTTTAATTAATTGTATTTTCAGTAAAAGAAAAAATGATTCCCAACTTTTGCCACTGAAATCTATCAATTCATATTCCCTTAAAACTAATACGAAAGTCCACGTAAGGAGAGGAAAGAGTGGTTAGGTAAAAATCATCAAGTATTTTTAAAACAGAATAATCGGCTTCAAGTTATTATAAAACCACAAACATCGTTCTTCTAGCCTATTCAGTTTAAAATATAGAGTGGTTCTAAATTATTGTCGGGGTTTCTGTTTACACGTCACGAAAACCCCGACAGTAATTTAGAATCACCCTGTATTTAATTGAAGACTTAGAAAATTTTTCCCAGAGCATTTACAAAGAATTTGCATTGAAGAATTCTGTCTTCTGGGACATAATTCCGTGTAGTTCGTTGAAAGTTATTCGACATTTTGGAGGAACATGTCGCTTCTAGCCGAGCTGGAAACCAGCTTGAAGCAGGTAGCAAGCAGGCTTCACTGTCGTCTTATTCTTCGCAGCAAAGAAGGAAGCGATATTTTCCCCGAAACGTTGGGTGTCTTCCGACGGACAACACGGCGTTATCAGTAGATCCTGGAAGATGGAATTCTTCGTAAATACAGATGTGAGAACCTCAAATCCTACACATTCTGCACTGAAAGTTAAAGCATCCCTAAACTAATCACTGCATGAAATGCGTAATTATTTTATTTTGGAATATCTATTTCCTTTCCGTCAATTTACTGCGCGCTCAGCATCGTCAGTTAGTGAAGGGTTGAGATAAAAATATCAAGATTGCGTCATGAGTTATGCTTCTTTATTTTTGTAAGATACCAGCCCATGAAAGACAGAATTGTTTGGTTTCTGTTCTAATCTGCAATCATTGAAATTAATTCATTCTGATGTCAGCTCTTTTATTCCTAAAAATTGCTGTTAAAGAGAATTTTATAATATTTATTCTAGAAACTTTAGGAGCTTACTGCTTATCTTTGGCCTTGTAGCTGTGCAAAATGACGGAATATTAGATATTAACGTAAAAGGGTTATTAGTAAAACGTATTAAAAGTAACATACTATAACGTGTTTGGAATATATACTTCCATGGTAACGCAATAACAGTGATGGCAGGTTCGTTGCGTAGCAACGGATTATCGAAACAGCAGAAACCGAACTGTTGAAAACGGTGCGTTCTATCTGGTCCGGAACTCGCCTACATAAAGGGGGTTTAATGCATTCGCCGAGTCAGTCTGGAGATAGCCGCCGTTGAAGAGAGCTGAAGTCTAGCATTCGCCGAGTTAAGACGAGAAACGACTACCGCAGAAGGATTAATTGTGACATTATAAGTGTAAAAGCGAAGGAGAATAAATATTCGCTACATCCTTGACCTACGTGAAGTTATTTGTCGCGCTGCATAGGCAACATGCGACAATACTTATCGAACACCGAGTCGCGAACTTTATCTTTCACCCCCCCATGCCTGAAATGGTTCCAAAAAGATAGAATGCTATAAAGAGATAACAAAAAATATTACTGATGTGTTGTTTTATCTAATAAATTTTTATATTACCTAATCCGAAGGTTCTTCTTGTTCTTATTATAACTTAATCTCCAGACGCCGTCCAGGGTCTAAAGAATTCAATAAGATTATCACAACTTTTTTTATCTAACATCCGTTTCAGTGTTATATTTTTACATATACGTATTCGTTTCGCCTTTCTGGTTCGCTGGTCTAATATTCCCCAAACAACATAAAGATACTGTACTCGTGTACTCACAGTATCTTCCTCTTTCCCTACTTCTTATGTGCTTAATACAATGGTAATGCATACGCTAATCAATTGAGGTCACGCTGAAGAGTGAAAATGGTATCGGTTGAATGTGCCAAAACTACGAAGTTGTTTAAGCGCTATTAACAACTTCCGGTCAAAGCGTATTACTTTTAAATGAATTCAGAATATTATTACAGACTTTACGACCTTTGTTTATATATTCTTTCTGCATTGAATATGTGAACCATTGTATCGAAACATATGGACATTATTATTATGCGAGATTGTTAATATTTATGCGGCACTTTTGTATGAGTGGAAGTATAAACGGTGGGGGCTATGTCTTTGCACTTCTATTACATAACGGAACGGACACATTTCTTATTCTGTGTACTGTGGACATATCACCCGTTCTGGAGGTATGAATATATTGTCACAGATACGAGATTAGAACGAGAATTAGATTTATTAGGCGCATATAACTCATAACTAAAAGTAACTATATCACTCTCACACTGATTTACATGTTCTGAAGATCACTATAACTACACCACAGTTAAAGTCTTCTATCTGTTTACTAGTCGTTACTAGGCAGCGGCTGCTAACAATGCAATTCGAGACTGCTAATCGCCGACTCCGACCTCCGAACTTGTCTTCGTTATATAGCATCGGCACAGACCGCAACGTTGCATAGCAATGGCCGAAGAGAGAACGTCGCGGCCTCTATTGTTGCGTATTTATTTTATGCCGCCGACATGTGTTTACCGCTCCGTTGCCTAACAATGGCCGCCTTTATTCGTTCCACTATTCCGGCTTTCAGCCATCATGTCACAGTATCAATATACCGGAGATATCATTTCTAAATTAGAAATAAAATTGTTTAATTGATAGATAGAAATGCAGAAATATGCTCATACTTAATAATGAGCATCGTTGGTTCCGTGATCGTGTTTCAGTCTCACTGATGGCCAAATGAAAGACGGAGAGCGTTATGGGTTATCAACTGAACGCGTATAATGGATAATGGCTTTCTTATTTCAAGTACCGATTTGCTGAATTCTGTCGCTTCCTGCCACTTGGGCAAGATAACCTTGACTAGACCCTTCACTCAGATGATCTAACAACATCCTCAAATATCTTGAGTATTATGGCCTTGGAGTTTGATTTTTTATTTCGTTTAATGCATTATCCCTTCTTAAATATCATCTGTTCTTCAGTAAAACTTCTTATTCACTGTAGGCTTGGTTTGCAAATTCTTAAACAAGGAACATACATAAAGTACCGGATACAAGCACTTTTAAAGCATATACTAATCACTGCTGTCATAGCGATAGACATAAATTACATACCAACATAATGGCACCATATTAACCGTATGCCAGTTTTACCTGTGGTCCCTTACGATATATTCTCATTGATCCAGAGTCCAACAGGCCACACTGTTTTTCGTGAAAATGAGTGAAACTTCATTGCCTGACAAACTTTTGTTGGAAATTTAGAAGTCATAGCAACCTTTTATTTGTTTTGTTCGCTTTCCTTCGAATGCGTTTCGTTCATGGTGAAATATTCTGTTTGTTTGTTTATCGTATATGATTCAATGTCTATTCCTCTTTCAGTACACACTACTAATTTAACCCCTTAAAGACTGGATTTATTCTGAATAATATATAAAACTTCAGTTCGTACCTCACAGGAAATGCATTACATCACGGCTGACGGTTTACCGCTAGTCCGTCCCTACGTCGACCTCCCTTTGGCGCTCATGAATAGATTCTTTGCAGGTTGTAACGTTACACTTACATTTACAGTTACAGCACACTATAGAACAATAATATTTACAGTTTTACATATCTTCAATGTACACGTATATATACCGCGCATAGTGTCGTTAGAGACTAAAATTCGTTTAGATAATATTTAAAAAATAATTTCGTACCTCACAGAAAACAAAATATCATCATTATAGGTACAAACCTGTTAATGCTGTATATTGAATTAATCTGTGTCTGTTGTGGGAATCATACAGATAGGCACACTTTGTGGAAACAAATGCAGAAGTTGAACATAGAGTAGCCAGTGACCTATAAGGATTATTTTTATTGCTAGTGGAGTGGGACTGAGTCCCTTGTACTGCGGCCACTTCTGGCCTATTGTACCAGCCCCAGATGATAGGTGAGGGTGATTGTGGAGCTATTGGTGGAATGAAGATTTGCAGGTGAAACCAAAGTACTCGGAGAAAACCTGCCCCAGCGCCACTTTGTCCACCACAAATCCCACTTGACCAGACACGGGATCGAACACAGGCCATCGCAGTGGGGAGCCAGCGACTAACCGCTTGAGCTATGGCTCGGCCTTTAAAGGATCAAGTTGGTAAACAATCATTTTTCTTTTCTGATAATTTTGTAATTGCTTCATCTGGAGAAAAATGCACGAGATTAAACATCTGTTACTTTCGTTTGGTGGATTACTTTTATGGAGATGTCTGTAAAGTTAAAAATCTTGGAATCAGTCTTTCAGTTCCATAAGCCTCTTGGAACCACGACCCTTTAATAGTCAGCAAGGCTGTGGCTGAAAGGGAAAGCTTCCGTTCCCCTCGAATAACTGGAACAGTTGAGTACGCGTAAGTTGGTAATTTGGGCAGCACACTTGTAACAAGCCATGGTCGGCTCCCCATTTCGTTTGAATGGAGGCTGGTTCCTGGGCTCTTGATTGCATACGTCGTCATGTTTTAGAGTCACGCCCGTTCCGGTACATCATTCTTGAACTTTAGTTTCAAACGGCACTAAAATTTTTACGTAGGCATACTAAATCTAAACATCCGTCTTCCATCTATCGATTGCACTTCACTTGAGTAATCTACAGGGTGGGGTGAAAGGCACGGGAGTCATAGGACCAGAAAATATTTCCAATTAAGGCAGGTTCGTTTTTAGGCAGGTTTGAACATGTTGGGGCACGCGGTAGCGTAGTTGGTTGAGGCATTATGCTAGAAGCCGGAAGGTCGCGGTTTCGATTCCAGATGAGTTGGATCTTTTTTTCAATTTACCTAATCCTTCCAGCCGCACTATGGCCCTGGAGTCGACTCAGCCTCTAACAGAAATGAGTACCAGGAATCTTCCTGGGGGGTAAAGGGCGGCCGGCTCATAAGGCTGACAACCTCACCGCCATCTGTGAGCCGATTATCTAGAGGAAATGTGGGAGCCTCGACGTCTCACAACCCTATGGACATTCACGGCCTGTTACAGGGATAGCTTTATGTTTTTGCCTTATCTTGCTTGAACATGTTAGAATCGTGGTAATGTAGAATTACATTTATGAGCTGTCAAAACACGGTCCCATTCGTAAGTAAAAAAGGTAAAAAAAATGGTAAAGCTAACCCTGTAACAGGCCATGGAGGCCCATAGGGTTTTGAGACGTTGAGGCTCCCACAGTTTCTGGACAATCTGCTCATAGATGGCGGCGAGGTTAACAGCCTTACGCGCAGGCCGCTCTTTACCCCCACGAAGATTTCTAGTACTCATTTCTGTCAGAGACTGAGTCGACCCCAGGGCCATAGGATTAGGTAAATTGAAAATCTCATTGATCTCATCGGGAATCGAACCCACGACCTATTTACATGTAGCATAGTACCTCAACCAACTTCTGTTGCATGCCTCAGTCTTAACAGAAACTCGAACTATGCCCGAAACACTATGACGACTGTCTGAAAGGCTTAGAAGTTGAAACAGGATGGGGAATGAAGCTTATTTCAACTTCAGAAGATACACAGAAGGGATGGGTAATGGATGTTTTGAGCTTTCGCATGAGAAAATCCCGCTTGTCGTTACCCCACGTTCTCATTTCAATAGGAATAGGTAATGAGGCTGTCAATTCTTACTGCGCCGTGATGCCGAACAGGACGAACCAACGTGCACTGGAAAGAAGAGGCAGGTTTAGAGCAGTTTTCTCGTTTCAATTTAAGGGGATTCGAATATCTCATCATTTCTTTACTGAAGCATGTACATATCTGGGTTACAAGTCTCTTTGTCATAGTCAAGTGGATTGACCTAGCAGAGATGGTCTCTTACGAGACATTCTCTTTATTTCGTTTTATTTCCTGCTACTGTCCTCTCCTGTTTTCCTTCTGTGTAAAGAAAATCGAGTTTATGTCCATTTGGCAGTCTTCCCCAATAACTTTTGAACCAACTGACGGTGAAACTTGGTACGAACATCATTTCATCATTGTCCTTATTAATTTTTACCATAGATAATACCAACATTGATACCTATAGATGCAGTTTACCAGATTTCTGTTAAGAATCAGCAGTCAGATACCATTTTACGGTATTTCATTGTATCTGCACTACATATGCTCTGAAATGTCTTCTATATATCCGGTCTAGAAAACCGATAATTAACGGCCGTGAGGTTTCGTTGCACTGACCACGCGACACCCTCTATCCCCTAAAGTTGGCACTAACTTCGACGACAAGCGGCGGTCGCTAGGTCGGTATAGTTCGCTTGCGGACTAAAGCCATGGAGTGTTTTGTATTGTACTTCTACCTGCACATGATCATATTAAACTCTGTTGTTTGTCGTATTGCGATCCGTATATTGGATTTCCTACTTCTGTCTTCAGTCTCCAAGTAGATGACGCTTTCTTGGTTTCTAGTTCAGGTGTAATAATTTAAAAAAATATATAAATAAAGTCATTAAGTAGATGATTTTCTAAAACTCAGAACACGAATATTCATCCGATCTTCGTTTTTTGTCCGCCATGAGGATATCAAATATCTAATTTGAGGAACACAACAATATAGATCAACCGAAACTAAAACGCAGACAAGATGTTACGTTGGTATTATTATTAGTAGTATTTTTATGAACTGGAAGTCAAACGCAACTCACAGCACTGCATCGTGTTTGCCCAACTCCTAATGTTACAACAGCTTAAACATGCATAATATGGATTCCATCTTCTTTCCCCCACCGTTTCTGGCCAGTGTAATTACTTCGTAGACTTGCTACAGCTAACACATCACCGTACATTCTGTAATATAACTTTCTGTTTGTAGATCTTGTAGTAACATAATGTCGTTTATATGATAATGACTGGCCGGTCACGGTAGCCGAGCGGTCTAAGGTCCGTACTGTCTTCACTCGCTTGGAAACTGGGATCGTGGGTTCGGATGTTTCCTGTGAGGTACGAACTGAATTCTTATATATTATTCTTATGCACTGCCGGTCACGGTAGCCGAGCGGTCTAAGGCATATACTGTCTTCGCTCGCCTGGAAACCGGGATCTTGGGTTCGAATCCCACTCAGGGCATGGATGTTTAGTTTGTGTGTGTGCGTTTTTGTGGGTTTGTGTACAGGTAGAGGCCTTGCGACAAGCTGATCACCCGCCCAAGGAGTCCTACCGAATGTGTAAGATCTAGAAAAAACCGAAGTGAACGGAGAAGTTCATGGAGGTAGGCCTAGGCCCACTGGGGCCGTAGTGCCAAAGAAAAATATATGATAATGACTAAACATTGGTGATTTGGTTAAAGTGTGCAGGATACACCAAAGCATCCCGAGACCCTACATGTATTTCTGTTTTTCAGTTATTTTATATTCAACATTAAGTTAAATACAGAGTTATGAGTTACTGTGTATAATCTCGTTTATTCTGAAATCCGAACTGTCTACTTATAAACCACAATACGAAACTGCCAGAAATGTATTATTGCGAGATATTCTCTCAGTTTCCAGACAGATGGGAGGTAGACGTAATGCGATAATCTCCCCCTTTGCAAAGAGAAGGATGCTAGGCACATTGAGGTTTCTCTCCACTTCCAAAGACGATGAAACAGGGCATGGCGATATATTCCTTGTCTCAGAAGAGAACGAAACAAGGCCTACTGAGATAATCTCCCCGTTTCGAAAGAGAAAGAAACTATGCATAGTGATATATACTTGCCATATCCAAAGAGAAGAGAACGAGAAATATGTTTAATTAAATTTTCTCCGAGTTGCCAAAAAGAATGAAACCATGTATAATAAATTGTGTTCCTTTCGAAATTTAAGAACCGTTTGCACCTGCCAAGTTCCTTCAGTTCAGGTCGCTTGAAGACCAAAACATAAAATACCGTGACTAATTTTAACTATGTTTCAAGTGTGCAGAAAAGACTGATTCAAGTTTCTGATATAGCAAAAATCAATTGAACGTTTTACGTGACTAACAACTTCAGTCAATGCCAACTGCTCTGTGACTGTTCACTTAATCTGAACGCATGAAAACAGCTTATGTGTGTGGGTATTGTTGAGAAGCAGTCCCAGAAAACAAGATGTTTTGCTCTTTGGAATACGGTACAAATGTTGAAGAGATAACAGGTTTTCACCACTAGTAAAGTAACGCACTGTGATTCTCTGGTGATTTTTATAGGCTTCTATGGCCATCTTGTTCATAAATGTACTAGATGCACCGAGCTTATCCATTTTCCTAATCTGCTTCCTCCACAAAGACAGATTTATTTATCTTCTCTTGTTTCTCTTGCTGAAGTTGAAAATCACACACAGTGAAAGGTCAAGAGACACCAAGCATATAACGACGGTATCTTTTTCTTCATATTCAATCAATGAACTTGCCTTATGAACACAAAACTCATGCTGATAGGTTTCATGCAACTTTCCAGTGTGAACGAGGCTTTAGTCACGAATTCGTTCCCTGACACTGGAACTAGCCCTGTTCTGTTGACTACTGGTATCAGGAACTCAACACGGAGCAGGTACCATAGGATGATTATAATGGTCATGACGAGATAGTACTACTGTTACTATTAGTGGGGTACGCGATAGCGTTGTTGGTTGAGGCATTATGCTACAAAATTGAAGGTCGCGTGTTCGAGTCCCGATGCGGTGGATTTTTTCAATTTACCTAATCCTTCCAGCCGCACTATGGCCCTGGGGTCGACTCAGCCTTTAACAGAAACGAGTACCAGGAATCTTCCTGGGGGGTAAAGGGCGACCAGCGCGTAAGGCTGACAAGCTCACCGCCATTTGTGAGCCGACTGTGAAGAAGATGTGGGAGCCTCAATCTCTCACAACTCTATGGGCCTTCACGGCCTGTTACAAGAATAATTTTACCTTACCTTTAGTAGTAGTAGTAGTAGTAGTAGTAGTAAATAATCTAAGTTATTAATAAATACAGAATTATATTCTTCTTGGGGCTCACGGTAGCGTAGTTGGTTGCGGCACTATGCTACAAGCCGGAAGCTCGCGAGTTCAATTCCCGTTGAGGCCATTGGTTTTTTCAATGCAAATGCAATGCTCTCGTATTCAGGCCCGATATCTTCCCGAAATCCATAACTATTAAAATGTATGTGTCTGTATGGTGGTATATTCATATGTTTTCTGCCTTCTTGAATGACCTTACGTAATTATTAGAATTATAAAAGAATTTCAAGGTGAGTGATCAGCTTCACGCCCCGTTCTCTTTACCGCCGTGGAAATAACCCGCGGTACCCATTGGATAGAAAATTTGGTGGACCTCAGAACCGGTCTGGACGACGTGAAGTGAAAATTCTTGCCCCTACCGGGACTCGAACTCCGACCCCTCGGCCGTACAGTCCGTAGCCAATCGCTATACCGACTACCTATCTCGGCTCATAATAATAATAATAATAATAATAATAATAACAACAAATCAGGCTCATCTTCTTACAGTTATCTTCCCCTCTTGAAGCACTGAAATTCTAGTTGATGTTGGTGGCCATAAATATATGAGTAACCATTCAGAGGGTCCCAGACCACTTGATCTTCCTCTTTGTATTGTGCAATTTGGAAGGGGGTGAGATGGTTACTTTCTATAATGGCTTTAGTATATCATCATCTCATACCCTGCTAGTCTGCCATTATTTAGGATACATAAGATTGAATTGAACTGGCTGCTGGGAGTATTACCATTGCTTTAGTAAACTGGATGTGTTAAGCCCTGTTCAGGTGAGGGCAGCTTGACCGGTCCACTTTATTATTGAAGGTTTCCATACGGCCACATCGCTTTCTCACGCCGTTGTCTCTTACGAAATAGAAATGATAATTTATATTAGACTTGGAGAGCTCTTTGAATCGCCGCACCCAAGTTCAGGGCATGTGAATCTGTTCTGTCCCACGTGCCCCAGTTTGAGTCACATTATTCCCCGATGCTTCGACTGTGAATTTGTGAACAACGTTTGAAGTGATTTGTAACTGGCTGAGATTGGAACTTAAACATTTATTCGCCACGTTGTTGTTAGTATCAGTGTACCCTATTATTAACATTTAACCTTTCAGAAATTAGAGGATGAAGTTGTATTACTAGTAATAAAATTAAGATGTTATTGGTACGCCGGGGGCACGCGGTAGCGTAGTTGGTTGAGACACTATGCTACAAGCCGGAAGGTCGCGGGTTCAAGTCGCGATAAGGCCATTGGATTTTCTTCAATTGACCTAATCCTTCCAGCCGCACTGTGGTCCTGGGGTCGCCTCAGTCTCTAACAGAAATGAGTACCAGGAATTAATTAAATAATTTTCCTGGCGAGTAAAGCGCTACCGGCGCGTAAGGCTGACAACCTTACCGCCATCTTTGAGCCGATTGTCTAGATAATGTGGGGCCCTCAACGTCTCACAACCCTATGTGTCTTCACGGCCTGTTACTTTTTTTTCGTATTCCAGTCAATTAGTCTGTAAAGTTAGCTCTCCAAACAAAATAATTAATGGCAATATAATGCCAAAAACTTAACGCTTAAGTAGGTCTGTATTGCAGTCTATTTGTATAGTTCTACATATGAATTTATTCTCAACCCGTTTCCACAAAAGGAAGGGGGCATAATGAGATATTTTCCCCGTTTTTAAAGTCAAGGATACTATTTATAATAAGATATCCTCCCCGCATATAAAAAGGAGGAAACTAGATATAATGATATATATATTTCCTCACCTCTAAAGGGGCAGAAACTAAACATAATGAGATATTTTCCCCATTTCTAAAGACAAGGAAACTATTCATAATGAGAGATACTCCCCGCTTATAAAGAGGAAGAAATTAGATATAATTAGACATTATCTCTCTCTCTCAATAGAAATCAGCACATTATTTTTATGTATTTAATCTGCAAATGGGTTTTCCCCGGCGGCATTGGTACTACAGTAAGACACAACACACAAATAATACACATACACAAAAGCACACACCACACTCAAACAAAACACAGCACACAAAAGTACACAAACAACAAAGGACAACTAGCACACAGTAAATACGAGTATATTGAAAATACACTTACAGCTATTACAACATGACTGTCGATATATAATAACTCGAGCGTCCTGTAACATATGACAGCTTTCACACACGTCATAAAATAATACAGAATAAATTGACCTACTGATTTATGATTGGTTTACTTAGCGATCCCCATCTCAAATACATAAGTTATGCAGCGTCGAAAAGAAATACACGTATGATTTATTTCTGGTGAATTGTAAAGGGTGTGGAAAGAAGCGCCATAGTTTGCCTGGAAGGACTGGCAAAATTTATGAGAAATCTCAATAAGGCTAATAGGCCTATGAAACGAGGTTCAAACCATTGACCTCTCCGAAGTGCTATTCGCTGACTGCAATGTTCTGTAGATTGGGTCTGTCCGTACTTCCGAATGCTTCAGCTCAGGAAGCGCTAAACTAAGTTGAATTATAATTTATGTGGGTGTGATGCGGTCTAGACCAGTGGTACACAACCGTTGTCAAACCGCGGCCCGGTAATTTATTTTTTTCTGTAAGACGAGGACCCGGTACCGAGCCGCGGCCCGGCGGTTAAGAAACACTGGTCTACACTGAAGATTTTCCGGCCATTTTAATTTTTATCTGAATCGGCGCAGTGTTCCACTTGAGCCTAAAACATTTACGTTCTTGTCTGAAGAAATCGTTTAGCATATAAAACATCCGTGCACAACATGCAGAGTTATTCCAAATTATTATCGGAGTTTCCGTTTATAAGCCACGGAAAACCGACAATAATTTAGAATCACTCTGTAGAATAGACCCATTCGGGAGATTTTTGGCCCATTTGGACACTGAAGTATTTTGTCTTCTAGTATATAACGCCGTGTAATCCGTTGAAGGTCAATCGACGTTTCGGTAGAATATGTCGCTTCCATCTTCAAGTTTATGCTATTTCCCAGAAATCAGAGCTCTACATATCCACCGCTATGAGAACCTCAAGGCCTGCATGATGGGCTATTGCCCGTCGTCTCGTTTTAGTTATAGAAAGACAACGTTTCGGAAGCATATTTTGTCCCCTTCGTCAGAAGTAAAATAGAAATCTACTCATTTGGGCCTATCTAATCTCTGTATCTACAGATGGAGTTCACCTCCACCTAATGGACTAATATGGGCAGGTTTCTATATTTACATGACGACGGACGCAGAACCAGTTTACGAAACGTTGTGTTTCTGACGCCGAAATGAGACCATGGACAATATCCAATATTGACCTCATTACAATCTGCAATTTTAATTTGAAACTTTTTTTCTGTGGTGAATAGTTAATGAAACACAAAAAATACGTAACTATGCAGTGTTTTATGTAGTGTGATTAGCTTTGCAATAATTGAACGAGCACATAGCCAAATGAGGTACGCGAAACTGCAAACAGCATAGTCTATTTGGAAAACGTGCATACTTAATTTAGAGCAGCAATACACGTCCCCACTCTTTCTATATATCTAAGCTGATAGATGTTATTGTTTGTAGTGTATTTAACGAAAATATAATTTTTCCTGTGGTTCTCTATGGATGTAAAACTTGTTCTCTGACCTAGACTTAGGGTGTTTGAGAACAGGGTGTTGAGGAGAATATTTGGGCTCAAGAGGGATGAAGTGACAGGATGTTGAAGGAAACTGCATAATGAGGAGCTTCATAACTTGTGCTCTTCTCCAAGCATAATTAGATTGGTGAAGTCAAGGAGGATGAGGTGGGCAGGGCATGTAGTACGAATGGGGTAGAAGCTGAATGCATATAGGATATTGGTAGGAAAGCCAGAAGGAAAGAGACCATTAGGAAGACCAAGACGTAGGTGGGCGAACAATAGTAAAATGGATCTTAGAGAGATAGGATGGAGTGGTATGGATTGGATTGATCTGGCTCAGGATAATGACCAGTGGAGGGCTCTTATGAACACGGTAATGAACCTTCGGATTTTCATAAAATGCTGGAAAGTTTTTGAGTAGCTGCACAATCGGCGGCTTCTCTAGTAGTGCTCAGCTCCATGAAGTTAGTTAGTTAGTTAGTTAGTTAGCCTATTTAACGACACTACAAAAGCTAGATTGAATAGCGTCGAACTGTAGAATGATGGATGAGTTGGAAAGGATTTAGAAAGGAAGCAGTTGTGGCTCAGTCGAGGTATTATCTCGGCAGTTTTCCTGGAAGGGCTGAGGAAGACAACGAAAGACTTAAGTTATAATAGACGATGTTCCAACAAAGATTCGACTTTGTACCTCAAGAATCTTCCAGTTTTAATCACCTTCAGATTTTAAAATTAAAAAAAAAAGAATTGATTATCTTGAACTTTGTTTTCGTCCAAAATTAGCGGGACATGCCAAACGTCATACGAGCATATGCGGAATGCTTCGAAGATTTCCATGCGACGAGCAGCTGCTGTCCAGCACGAAGCCGTTATACCGTCTGCGCTTTCCCGGCTCGGAAATTAACCACAGTAACGAGAGGAAACATGCATACACTCGAATGCGATTTCAAAATGCCCAAGTGCAAAGACCTCAAGTGCTAACCTTGTTCATGTAAGCACTGCGAAGCACCCTCCGAGTGAGTTTAGGAGTTATGTCGGGATTTCGTTCTGTAATTCGCTAGGGAGATGTGGCATGCGTTGAATCGTATCCCCCTTTTTTTTTTCGTTTATATTTTATTTTCCCCATTCATCATAACCCTACATTTCGCAAAGACCTTCTCGGAGCACCGTTTAGTAGTCTTGCTTTGCGTTTGAGGAATGTAGGACTCGAATTTGAATCAAGAGGCCAGTAATCCTGAGGTTCTTCATGACTTTACTCTCCTTGGCCGAGCGAATTTCTTACAGAACCTTTCAACGGACCACGGCAGCTTTCCCGTTCGTAATTATCCCATCATGATTCACGAAATTTAATCATTACAATTAACAGTTTCGATACGTAAACAAGAGAGAAACACAAATTTCTTGACAACGCTCTAGAGGCTACCAGCACATGCGGTAATGCCGAGTTGGATAGCCCTGTAAACAGCTTTGCGATGGTCCTGTTTTATACATGAGAACAGCCGTGAGACTGACCGCTTGTTTGTCTCATTGGCGAATTCACTCACCAATCGTATCTCTAAAGCTTTTCATTTATTCATCAACTATACCAAAATATTAGTATAGCAACATTGGGAATGAAAAGGAGAGGGCTGTATTGGTAGTACAGACAACCACGAAACAATATAACCAGTTGTCATTCAGAAATGTTTGTGGATATTATAATATTCCTCTTCTTGTAGGCAGAGCATTTTAATTCCTTAGTTTAAAGATTGCTGTCTTCTGGGATGTGTTGTTGTGTAATCCAATAGAGAGGCTCGAACATTTCTGAGAAACCTGCTGCTCCCATCCTCACGGTAAAAGAGAGTTCTTTAGTTACGTAGTACACATGGGAAGGGTGGAAAAGCATATGTGCAAACCTGAAGGGAGGAGTCCACTTTGGAAACATTATCATAGATGAAAGAATAGTATTACAAAGGATCTTAGGTAAATAGGAAGGTGGTGTAGACTGGACTGACAGGGACCAGTAGAGGGATGTTGTGGAGACGGTAATGAACCTTCGGGTTTTCATGAAATGTTGGAAAATTCTTAAGTAGCTGAGCTACTAAAGTCTTCCCAAGAAAGACTCAGCTCCATGGAGTTAGTCAGTCAGTTAGTTGGACCGCCTCTGTGGCTTAGTGGTCAGAGTTCTTGGCTACAGAACCAGAGGTCCCGGGTTCGATTTCCGGTTCTACCAGTTTTTCGGAGAAGTAGTGGGTCTGGAACGCGGTCCGGTTCAGAAAATCGAGATTATAGGCCGTGTGGATCCTTTGCGCTGACCACGTGACACCCTCTATCCGCAAAAGTTTGCACTAACTTCGCCAACAAACGGCGATCGCTCGGTCGGTATAGTTCGCTTGCGGACTACAGGCCACGGACTGTTAGTTTAGAGGTATTCAGAATGATGTTTCCCCACCGTGACTTGAATCTGTTACTTCCAAAATACGAAGCACGAATGATAATATTATACACTTCCTTTATTTCTCGTACTTTTAAAATTTTTATAATTCCCTAACGAGAGCCTCGCTCCTTCTCCAGATCCACATTCTTGGAAAAAAACGCTATGTAGTGAAGTTCCCTGCATGTTCCTATTTACCAAATTTAATTGATTTATTATCAGAAGGGGGGCACGTCGTAGCGTAGTTGGTTGAGGCATTACGATACAAGCCGGAAGATCGAGGGTTCAAGTCCCGATGATGTGGAATTTTTCAATTGACCTAACCCTTGCGGCCACACTATGGCCCTGGGGTCGACTCAGCATGTAACAGAAATGAGTACCAAGAATTGTCCTAGGGGTAAATGGTGGCCGGCGCGTAAGGGTGACAACCTTACCGCCATCTGTGAGCCGATTGTCTAGATAATGTGGGAGCCTCGACGTCTCACAATCCTATGGGCCTCCATGGCCTGTTACAGGGATAACTCTCTTATCATAACGCCGGATACTGGTCGCCTTGTGAGTCAAACCGTTGCGAAGCAACGAAGGAGAGGCGTACATACGAGTACGTCTCTTTTGCACTGTAAGACTGTATAATCACATAGTCCTCAGACGAGAGACCGAGAGAAGCGGAGAGTGCTGTGAAAAAATGACTTTGTATATCCTTTTATATATATATGTAATGTATGTAAATACGTTTTGTAGTTGTCATTACAACATTTTTGGTTTACGATTGTAACTAATTATCGAGCATTAACCCACTGCGTGAACGGAAGTTATGTAGTAGGCCACGATCGAGATAGAAGTCCTTTGTATCGGTGTATCGTATCTATTTCGTGATTTTGGATGTGTTGATGTGGATATACTACATAAAGAAGACGGTTTACGATTGACTTTGTTTTGAATGTTATTCGTGGGAGATGGCGCTAAATATCGGACTCGACGCATCATTTGATAGCATGTAGGACTGGAAAGAAATACGGAAGAAGCAGGGGAAGATAATAACACCAAAGCTTACGTAATAAATGGTGAGTTTTCCTGATGAATTCTCACACTGGTTGTTGCGCCGACAAGATAATAAAATACGGGTTCTGTATTGAAACAAATTCGCCGCAGTGAAATTCAAATTTAAAATTTTTTCGAAGTACAAGGACATAAACAAGTTAATGAATGCACACATGTCGTAACAGTCCTGGCACTTTCGCTACCTTTCTTTTAATCTCCACAACCGTAAGATTTACCAACAAAGTGGTTTACTATAAATGACTTCCCCCCCCCCTTCCTACCGCGTTTCATCGATACAGTTTCCGCTCTTATAAATATTTACCGAGTTACGTTGTAGGGGCAAACATGTATGACGGTTTTCTTGTAAAGTGCCCGTTACTATTGTCCGGTTTTAACCAAAATTGTAATCTTGTTGACAATTTTAATATAATCCCCCCCCCCAGTACTAAATTTCATGAAAATCCGTTCAGCGGTTGTCCAGTTATGTGTCGAGAGACAGAAAAACAGATGGACGGACAGATACAATAGGCGCATATTTGCGCATGCGCCTTGAGTGCTTATCCCTGAGACCAGCTGAGCTATTTAGAGAGTCAGGCTGAGTCGCCCCAGGGTCACGGGTTCGAATACTTCGCCTGACATGGATATTTGTGAGTACTTTTCAGCAACTCCTTCATTCCTCCTCGACATAATGCGCCCAGTATGTGTATTCTGTCCTTGGTTTGCGCATGAAGCCATTACTGCTTAAGAATTTTATAAATTATGTTTTCTTTACTGAACTACGCGTCTTCAACTACATTGGTTATAAGGTATACATAGAAACCGGTTCCCAGGATTGAAAGAACCCAGAAAATTAATGAGAGAAGTTCTGGTAGAACAACATTGACCTTGTGAGATTGGTTCTATAAAGCGTTTGCATTGTATCAGACATGTCCTTAGCTAGAATCTCGACGGAACTATTACCAGGTTCTTCCCAGAAATATAAAGTAAAAAAAGGGTAAAGTTGTCCCTGTGCTTAAATAATTAAGCACTACTCCATGAAGGCGTAGGGGGGAAGGGATGTATAGATCCACAGTTTCTTGACCTCGGCACTAGTTGGAGGTGAGTGGTCAGCTTCACGCCCCGGCCGCTTTACGCTTTTTAAATTTACTATATAAAGTACAGACTGCTTCAAAATATACGGAAGAAAAATACATGTTTTACGAGGGGATTTATGGACAAAAATATAAAGATAGAAAGTTCCCCATGAGTTCACTTCTAGTAGCCTGAAGAGCTGAGAGAGTTTTTAATTTTTTTTTTACATAATATATATAATTCTTGCAAGGTACACTCTCTTATTTATCACGCTGAAACAAACAAGTATTATAATTAGTAAAAAAAATAAAGTTGTCCCTGAGCTTAACTAATTGAGCACTACGCCATAAAGACGTATGGGGGAATGGATATGTAGATTCACGTTTTGTTGACCTAGACACTAGGAGGAAAGAAACCCCGGTACCCATTGAATAGAAGGTTGGTGGACCTCAGAGCCGGTCTGGACGAGATCCAGAAGTGAAAATTCTTTATTTTAACGGGACTCGAACTTCGACCCCTCGATAGTCCAACCCGTAGCCAATCGCTATACCGACTGAGCTATCCCGGCTCTTCTTAGTAGCTCATCTTTAATTTAATTTTCAGGGCCGGGGGGTGGGGATATAAAAACTCAGTTAACGACAGCAGCTCCATTTGTAAGTCTGGTACAATAACTCCATGGTGCGTGGTCCTGTAGCATGCTGTAGCGTAGTCTGTTGAGGCACTATGCTACAAGGCGGAAGCCTGCAGGTTCCATTCCCAATGAAGCCATTGGATTTTTCAGTTGATCTAATCCTTCCAGCCGCGCCATGGCCCTGGGGTCGACTCAACCTCTAACAGAAATGAGTACCAGGAATATTCCTGGGGGGTAAAGTGCGGCCAGCACGTAAAGCTGACAACCTCACCGCCGTTTGTGAGCTGATTGTTTAGAAAATCTAGCAGCCTCGACGTCTCACAAACCTCTGGGCCTCCGCGACCTGTTACAGGGGTACCATTACCTTCACCTTACTAATACCAGAAAAGTTTGTTCCTGGTTTTTCAGTGGAGGAGTTTCAACCCTGCAGCGAGTCTGATATATTTAGTAACTTAGACATTCCTGTTAATGCTTTCTTTCAGAATGCTGCTGTCTGAACATATGCTTGGGCGGTTGAACTGAGTAATAATATAAAATATATTTAACTGTCAAAATGGTGACCAATAGAGATGATGAGGATATTTTTCTCAATAATTTAAAAGGGTATACATAAAAAAAAATAAATTGACCTGAACGACCCCAAACGAAAAGATAGGGGACTAAACCCGGTTGACCGGCCGGGGATCCAGTATATGAATGGGGCCCTGATGCTGGAGTGTAAACCTGTGAAGCTCCTGCGAACCCGTTTGTTGCTTCACAACCAGACCACTTCTTATACACTCGCTTCTAATATATAAATATAAATTATCCACCTCCCTTTTCTTATTCTGATTATCCGAAGCCATCAGCATTATCTGCTTGTGGAGAGAAGTTCGTTGTTGGCGTAGATGTCTTCGTCTTGAAACTGGCCAGTAATGTGGCTGCTTCTAGCTGTACCGTTGTATCTGCCCCCCCCCCCCCCCCCCCCGCACCCNAAGAATGGCTTAAGGCTGCATGGTACACTCAATGAAAGTGAAATAAGGTACTGAGGTGTCGACGACCTCTGTAGATGGGTTTTATTATATGGATATCAATCGATATTGCCCAATACTTACAGAAAAGTCGATATACCTCAAAGGCTTTGGAGCAGTGGTTCGGTTTATGTAATTAAATATTAAAAGGTTACATATAAGAGGCAAGGGTCGGGATAGCTCAGTCGGTATATAGCGACTGGCTACGGGCTGGACGACAAAGAAGTCGGAATTCGAGTCCCGGTGGGGCAAGAATTTTCACTTCTCAATGTCGTCCAGACCTGCTCTGGCGTCCACCCAACCTCCAACCCAATGGATACCGGGATCTCTTTCCATGGGGGCAAAGCGACAAAGGCGTGAAGCTGACCACTCACCTCCAGCTAGTACCGAGATCAAGAAAATGTTGATCTATACATTCACTCCCCATACACCTTCATGGCATAGTGCTTAATTAAGCACAGGGACAACTTTACCTTTGCCTTTTTACATATAACAGATTACATTAATAATCAGTGATTTATATATGTGTATATATGTACGTATATATATATAGTGATCAACTAATGTAGCAGGATGCTTAAATACAACATTTTGATATTATTAAATGCCATAATTCCAAATATGTTAAGTTCAAGAGTGGGTAGATTCTAAAGGTTCAGTAACTGAGGGGACCCAACAGAGTAGGTGTCTCCCCCATCACCTGAGGCCGGAAACAGATCCAGTTTCCGAAACTTTTTTTAAGAATACCAGACGATGGACAAAGTCAGAAACCCCAGTCATTTTTGGATTCCAAAGTGGGGTTAATGTTACTGTTGAATGCCACTTTTTCTTGCTGTTAAGTTTAACATGAAGATGCAGCATGAAAACAGAGTTTAGTTAATGTTACCGATGTGTTGAAAAACTTGAAACGATCAGCCTTTTATTACAATAAACAATTTTCACTTTTATGAAAATGCCAATAATGCGCCTGTAATCAAATTAAGTATTACTGTGTACTGCCCTTTCTCTTTGCCCACATATATACGTGTAAGGGTCACGTTAGCCATCCCATGCAGCATGAAACTATTGTTTATTGAAGAATGCCGTCTTCTGGGATGTTGCCCCGTGTAGTTCTTGTGTGAACCTACGTTTCGGAGGAACATATCGCTTCCATTTTAAGGGTAGAACAATCGGCGATGGAGGAACCAGCATGATCAGGTTTACACAAGATCTACACGACGCCACATCCCAGAAGACTGCATTCTTCATAGTCACCACCGTGAAAACCTCAAATCTTACCTATTATTCATTGTTTATTGCGTTCTAGAGGAACTCCTCTTGCGAACAACTATAATTATTGGGTGGTAAATTCATTAAATGCAAATGATATGAGATATGTATATTAAAAATGAATGAAAGGTTGAATATATCTGCGTATTTCATGAAAACGTCGTTGAAAGTAATGTGTACAAGTAGCCTACTCCATATTGAACAAAGAAAAAACAAAATCCACGGCTTTAGTCCGCAAGCGAACTATACCGACCGAGCGACCGCCGCTTCTCGGCGAATTTAGTGCCAAATTTAGAGGATAGAAGGTGTCGCGTGGTCAGTGCAACTAATCCCCAGTTTAACGCCCCGGCCGTTTTGCCCCCGAGGAAATAGCCCTCCGTACCCATCATTGTATGGAAGGCTGGGTGGACGACGTTGAGAAGACAAAATTCTTGACCCTACCTGGACTCGAACTCAAATCTAAGGAGAGTTTAAAACCGTACCAGATTTCTCTAAATTGGCCACGGATGTTTTCAGAGTCATATATTTCGAAAATGTTTTTAATTACAATTCCATTTGTCGCATTAGAATACCCATCTGTATAAAAGTAAAAAAGTAAAGTTATTCCTGTACCAGGCCATGAAGGCCCATAAGGTTGCGAGACGTTGTGGCTCTCACATTATCTAGACAATCAGCTCAAAGATGGCGGTAAGGTTCTCAGCCTTACGCGCCAGCCGCGCTTTACTACCCAGGAAAATTATTTAGTTAATTCCTAGTACTCATTTCCGTCAGAGGCTGAGCCAATCCCAGGGCCATAGTGAGGCTGGAAGGGTTAGGTCAATTGAAAAAAATCCAATGACCTCATCGGGATTTGATCCCGCGATCTTCCGGCTTGTAGCATAGCCCCTCAACGAACTATCGCGTGCCCCTGATGTTTTGTAAAGTGTACAAGTCATGAAACTTCTGATTATGCAATTTTCTCCAAAGCAAATAGCTCCTTGCCGTAAAAACGTCATTCTGCTACGAGATAATAAGAGCGCAGGTAAATAAACCATTAATAAATAAATATTTTCAGTCATGAAATAAACAATCAGCCAGTGGATTCGCCGGTCTTCAGACGATGAGTCATCTCGCTCTCCCGCCATATCCTGACAAATTCTCTTTGTGCTTAGATGGCAGCCTTTAACTAATGTATAGATTTTGAACTGCAAGCATTGGGAGAACACACTAAAATATACATCGAATCGGATTTCTTTGCAGGACTTGAAATGTCTCCGGCCAAATAGAAAAAGAGGCCAATATACCAGCTGCATTACTCAAATGGCTTTGAAAGGACACGCAGATAATACAAGAGCAGCCAAAAGAACCGGGCTCCGCCTTTCAGACTCTTGTCAATATCCACCGATACCCGTTTTCAACGACTGCGACTTGTCAGCACGGAACCTGATATGTTTCAATTCCATTAAAAGAACTCGTGACCTGAAAATGACTTCATTGGCGTCTCTGATTTACATTGAATCGGTTGAAAAATGTATCTCATTACTCAACAATCATTGCCCGGTAGCTTAAAAAGTTGGTAGGATATACTAAGAACCGGTTTGTAAAGGAAAAGATTCCAAACAACATCGATCTGTTTTTCAGTTATCTCATTGTTTGTTTATACCAAACTTTCATTATCTGTTGATGTGTATAATGTCAGATTCAGGATTTCAGAAATTTAATTAGCAATATACATATAGTGTAAGAATTCTGACACTTTCGCTCTATATTGACTCTAGATTTTCAGTTCATAAATGGTAACTTATGAGGTCCTTTTAAATAACATGAAACAGGGAGACTGTATAGTAGTGGGAATTCCAGTATAGAATTTAATCATAATCAGTCCAATGGTTATCCGGTCACCATAGCCGAGCGGTCTATAGGCTCGTCCATATTACTCGTGCTCTTGCTCGTGCTCGTCGGGAGACTCGTCTGGCTTTTACTTGTGCCCGTAAATCTTCGTCCACACTACTTCAGTTGCTCGCCAGGCTTCGGCGCGTGAGGATCCGTATATTTACTCGTAGTGTGTATAGGCTGTAGTCGTATTTTAATTTATTGGCTATAGTTTTTAAATTAAAAATTTAAACTTCGCTTGTCTCGTGACTTGTCATATCATCCACATTACTCACGAGCATAGCGAGTCAACGAGCACGAGTAATGTGGACGCGCCTTTAGGCATACACTGTCTTCGCTCGCTGGAAGCCGGATCGTAGGTTCGAATCCCACTGAATGAATGGATGTTTGGTATGTGTGTGTGTGTGCGTGCGCGCGCGCGCGCGTTTTTCTGTGTTTGTGCTGTGCTGTGTTTAGGTAGAGGCCTTGAGACGAGCTGATCACCCGTCCAAGGAGTCCTACTGTCTGTAAATTCATCAATGAAACTGAGAAATCAGCCCTGTGCTCCAAATTGGGAGCAAGAGGAAAAAAAGAAGCACAATGGTTCGGGACTTATGAATCGCAACAGAAAACATGTAGTCGATCTAAAATGTATTCCACATTTCTCTACAACTTTTGTCTGAAACATTTCCCACTTTAATACAAATGTTTGACGAGTTGTGCTTAAGTTGCGAATAGAAACGAGTATAGCTCTTCACATTAATTCGTTGTTGTCCAATTTTAACGAAAATTGGAATATATAGACAAATTTCAGTATAACTTCTCAGCGTTATATTCCACGAAAATCCGTTCAGCGGTTCTTGAGTTGCTGCTTGTAGGCCGACGGACAAACATGGTGGAAATAAAAGGCGCAGTTCTGCCAATTTTCTTTTCGAACACTGCGGAAACTTCAGACACGGTACAACTCGCATAATGAATAACTTATTAATGTGTATTGTTCAATTTTTTATTAAGCTGTGGCGATTAAATCAAGGAAGGTGGGCTCGACATATAGCACGCTTCCCCCCTCCTTGGCGCTACAGCCCCAGTGGGCCTAGGCCTACCTCCATGAACTTCTCCGTTCACTTCGGTTTTTCTAGATCTTACACATTCGGTAGGACTCCTTGGGCGGGTGATCAGCTTGTCGCAAGGTCTCTACCTGTATACAAACACAGAAAAACGCACATACACAAACTAAACATCTATGCCCTGAGTGGGATTCGAACCCACGATCCCGGTTTCCGAGCGAGCGAAGACAGTACGTGCCTTAGACCGCTCGGCTACCGTGACCGGCTATAGCACGCTTTAGGAAAACATATATTGGAAACCTTCCTGGTATAAGTGGTGGGTGTAACTTCCGGGTTTCCTTAGTTTATTTGTTAGTGAGAAGTGGGGTACATGTCCAGAACTCTACGGATCGTTTCGCTTCTAGTTAATTTCTGACCCATTGGACGTGTCTTACTGTTGGAACTTGAGTTTCGGATCGGTGAAACATGAAGTGGCGAAACGATTCTTCTTCCTTCAGTAGATTACGCCCGATGGCCTATACCCGTTTATGATTAGTCTGAAACCATGTATCTTAGAGACACTTGGTATAACTCGGTGGTCGGAGGATCAGGCCGTTGCTAGGCCGCTACATGCACAAGGTAATACCAAGGTATTTCCCTCTGATACGACACGGACACCATAGAAAACGACACCACCAAAAATTCTTCTATTTTTGCGTGTGTCATCATTGCAGTGGTAACGTTTATACTCAGCCGTTGCCTAGCAACGGTAAGGGGATACACGTATAGACACATACTCATGAGAGGGATTTATGAAGTACACAGTTGAGATATGCTCAGTTGCCATGATATACATACCAAGTTTCATAAAGATTGATTCAGGCATTCAGAAGTTGATAAGGGGGATACACAGCTACAGAAACAGAAAAATGATCTCATAAGACTATTTTTTTTTTCAAAATAAGGAAAGTATGTTAAAATGGCTTGAATGTGATTCGAGCCCGTAATTTCATTGTTCGACCGGGCAAAGACATTTCATGCGCGGCCACTGCAATCGGTCCATTAAGAACTAATATAATAAAAGGCACAGAATTGTAAAAATAAGGTACGTTTATTCGAAAAATAGAGAAGTTGTGTTTTCACAGTGGTGTGACTGCGGTTTTCGATAAAATGATCACTGGGGCGCAAGATACAAAAGGTTGAAAATCACTGGCGTGACGGCTATGTCACCTGTCACAGCTCTCTGCCAGTATCCCAAGCACACACATGTTCGGCATGAGGTGTAAAAATGTGAAAAGCATAGACCTGGGTAGAAAACAACGGGGACTAGTAGAGACAGGTTTGTCTGGGGTCTACATATCCTCCTGTCCTTTGTTCCTTGTTTTTACTCCATCTTTTGTCATTCATGTGGAGATACAGTTCAGCAGTTGATCATGAATATAAATTGAGAGAAAGAAAGACAGGCAGACTGAGGCCTCTGTATATTTTTGTATCAATTTATTTGTGCCTAGATCTATAGCTAAATATAATCATGACCAATAAGTTAATTATGTCATTGTTAGTTACCGGTTACATTACTTAACTAATTTTCGAATCCCAGCATGAATATTTTTGATCGTAAATATTATACATATTTATTGTTGACCCTTTTAATAGGATTTTATGTCAAATTTTCAAACTGAAGATGCAGAATTACTCTTAAAATATTACATTTCTTCATTGTGCTAAACATAACTTCAGAATGATAAGCAATAAGGTGACTATGAAGAATACCGTATTATGGGATGTGGCGCCGTGTAGATCGTGTGTAACCCGACATTCACACAAAATGGAGGCGATACATTCCTCTGAAACATCGGTTTACACAAGATCTACACGGCGCCACATCCCAAAAGACGGCATTCTTCATAGTCACCGCCGTGAAAACCTCAAATCTTACAATAAGCCGAAAGTGTTGTTACATTTCAAAACAGTGCTAGTATACGTACCCCTTGTATAGTTATATATATATTTCCTTTCCTCCGTGGCCTTTAGTCCACAAGCGAAATATACCGACCGAGCGACCGCCGCTTGTCGGCGGTTTTAGTGCAAACTTTTGCTGATAGAGGGAGTCGCGTGGTCAGCGAAACGGATTCCCATGGACGTTAATCTCGGTTTCTAGACCGGAATACGTGTATAGACTATTTTATCTTGACTACCACAGTGATAGGCGTCGTTTATCTAATTTTCTGGCCTCAGAATAAAAGAAAATATGACTGAAAATTCTGGCCTAAAATATTGAATTACTTAACACGGTATGCTCAGGACATGAAATTTATTCTCGTCAGTAAATTGTTACACTTTAAAATATTGACCTAGACACTTTTGCCGGCTTTGAGAATAATTTAATGATGCCCCATGGTTCTTACTGCCGACCAGAAAAATGGTCTTTCCCTTGTCGTATTTCGAGAGGAAGATTTGGCAGATCCAAACCGTTTGATTTAACGAAACGAAACTCTCTGCTTACATATGGTATTTTCTTTCTTGGGGCGGGGTCAGACTGAATCCACTTGGTACTTCAACCACTGTTTGGCCTACTGTAACAGCCCCGGATGATAGACGATGAGTGTGGAGTAGCCGGTGGAATGCGAATTGACAAAGGGAACCAAAATACTCTGAGAAGGCCTGCCCCAATACCACTTTGTCCACCACAAACCCACATGACCTGACCTGGGATCGAACCCTGGCCGCCACGGTGGGAAACCGGCGACTAACCGTCTGAGTTACGGCACGGCCCTGGCATATGGTAACTTCAATATAGTGAGATTCTTTGTCAGCAGAAATCGTTATTAGAAATGGATTACTACATTGTATAATTTGAATTTTAAAGTACCTACAATCATCTGTAGGCATATTTAAGAATAAGAGGTAAAAAGAAAGTAAAGCTATCCCTGTAACAGGCCATGGAGGCCCATAGGGTTGTGANAGCTCTCAGTCTTACGCGCCGGCCGCTCTTTACCCCCCAGGAAAATTCCTGGTACTCATTTCTGCTAAAGGCTGAGTTGACCACGGGGCCTTAGTGCGGCTGGAATGATTAGGTCAATTGAAAAAAAAAAACTCCTCATCGGGACTCGAACCCGCTACCGTCCGACTTGTAGCATAGTGCCTCAACCAGCTATGCTTCCACGGTTCCCATTTTAGAAGTTATTCCAGAATCTTCTCGTTAATATGTTCATGCTACAGACAACTGGCAAATGAAACTAATTGCCTTTGAACCTTGACATAAAATACACAGAACACTTCAGAATGCACGATGCATAACTTTAAGTGGCCAACTGATTCTTGTGGCCTTCAGTCCGTTAGGTGGGCAGTCTGTTCCTAGTTGCAAGCTGTAGCCATGTTTATATAATGTAAAATGATGGAAATTTTCCACTTAGCACATCCCAACATTTCGTTCGGTTATGACAGCATTATCCTGTCTTTATCTCAGACAAGAACATGAAGGCTGTTCGTATAGACGAATAGACATACAGATATGTATAAACACAGCTTCGTTACTTTTATGCCTCATGCACATTTATTTACACATATATATACTAATATGAGCCGGGATAGCGCAGTCGGTTTAGCGACTGGCTATGGGCTGGACGACCGAGGAGTCGGAGTTCGAGTCCTGGTAGGGTGAACAATTTTCTTTTCTCCACGTCGTCAAGACCGACCCTGAGGTCCACCCAACCTCCTATCCAATGGGCACCGGTGACCCTTTCCCTAGGGGTAATGCTGCCGGGGCGTGAAACTGACAACTCATCTCCAGCTAGTGCCGAGGTCACTCCACCATGCGCCTTCAAGGCGTAGTACTTAATTAGTTAAGCAGAGGGACAACTTTACCTTTCCCTAGTATTCTATGACTTCCATTGAAATTAACGGGATTGTTAACTTATTTTATAAATGCATTATTTTAAGTTTTCCATCGTTATTAAAGGCCACACATAAAGTTCGTGGATCATTGAATCGTAACAACATTAATGTAAGCACCACTTTTCACAAGAACTGGCAGTCTCTTCTCATGGTGTTGTAATTTAACAGAAATCGATGGGATAATTTATAGGTCTGCATACATGTGTGACATAAATACAGTCGGTTGAGGGATCAAAACTTACACTTGGAGATATCTGTGAAGTTTAACGAAAAATAACTTTCCTTTTAAAAAATGTCATTGGATGTGAGAAATGTAATGAAGGAACGATGGAAATTTGGACCAGGAGCGAGCCTTGTATTCGTGTTCAATCCATATTTATGTTTATCAACATTTTGTCAATCGCCTCCCTATGTCCAAGCACCGTACCATTAAACGCATTGGTGTGTACGCATGCGGGATTGGATTATCCGTGGTTCTCCCAGCCTCTGACGAAACAAGTTTCATTGCAAGCGGAAGAACTCCTGGTGTTTCCAAATCTTACTTTAATCCTCAGTTACTGGCCATGAGTGAAGCGGCCAGGGAACTACACGGAGGTGAGTGGTCAACGTCATACTCCGGACCCTATACCATTGAGGCAAGTTCCCCGGTACCAATTGAAGAGGAGACTGGAGGGGCCGAGAGTCGGTCTGAACGCTGCAGAGGATAGAAACCTCTTCTAGGAATCGATTCCCTATAACGATAGAGATTTGTCTCTGCTCCACAGCTTCCACGCTGGCCACTATAGCCCTGGGGTCGACTCGGCCTCTAACAGAAATGAGTACTGGGAATATTCTTGGAATGTTCTTGGCCCAAGAATCTTGGGGGTAAAAGGCGGCCAGCGTGTAGGGCTGACAACCTTACCGCCATCTATGAACCGACTGTCTAGAAGATGTGGGAGCCTCGACGTCTCACAACCCTATGGGCCTCCACGGCCTGTTACAGGGATACCTTTACTTTTAGTACTTACGTGTGAATGTCAAGAAATGTCTGTAAATTAGAGAATTCTCTCTTACATAACCTAAAAAACTTGCATCTACTTCCAGTGGCCACTTCTCCCTATTTTTACGGAAGGGTCCTGCTCTACAATTTCGTCTCCTAATTCAGGGAAGGGAGGGTACGGGATCATTCAGTAACACCGCTCTGTAGCCCTCAACTACAAAGGAAGGTGGCCACACCCCGGATAGGAATCTAACTGCCTTAAAGAATAACTCACCTCGTCCCTCAAATCTTACGTTCACAACAGACTTAAAGACCGTGCTCTTACTGGACCAGGCCACCCCCCCCCCCCCTTTCCACAAGATCCTGTTTTCTTCTTGTTGTTTACTTCTGACAGAACAGCCAACTTGTTCCTCTGGATCTCAGTAGAAGGGAGGTGGGGTATCGAGGCAGGATTTGGGGCCGGTAGAAAGGACAACGATGATGATGATTATGATGATGAATAAGGGGTGTTTTTATCTCTTGGACCAAACCTACTACGTCAATTCAACAGGGTGCTTACTCTCCGGTGAAACACATCTTCACGCGCACCGTCGTGTTGTCCTCGTGGTATTTATGGTGATGTGTGGTGGTTGTTCCAAGAGACATCTGTATTGTGCCGTTTAACCATATGCATGGACCACTGGATACCTTGGCAGTTCTACACCCCCACACAGGTTGGTACCACTTTCTTTCCACATTTCAGAAAGGCGAATAAGCGGGTTAGATTTCAGAGGCCTGTTGAACAAACATCGGAGTGGTGATTACTGCCGAAACATTCTAGATTTTGTAAGATTTTAGGTTCTCACGGCGTGACTATAAA
>NW_019725416.1:4455093-4479279 GCF_002891405.2 Cryptotermes secundus
CAGTTGTATTATACATATATACAGTATCATGTCCGTTTTGATAGTAAGGTGAAGGTAAAAAGCAAGGGACGTTGTCCTTGTCCTTAACTAATTAAGCACTACGCCATGAAGACGTATGGGAGAGTGGATGTATAAACCGACGTTTTCTTAACCTCGGCACTAGATGGAGGTGGGTGGTCAGCTTCACGCCCCGACCGCTTTACCCGTGGAAAGAGCCCCCGGTATCCATTGAATAGGAGGTTGGGTAGGACCCAGAGCTGGTCTGAACGAACTGGAGAAGTAAAAATTCTTAACCCTACCGGGACTCGAACTCCGAACACTCGGTTGTCCAGCCCGTAGCCCGTCGCTATACCGACTGCGCTCTCCCGGCTCTTTGTGTAGAGGTGAAAATCAGAAATATTGCTATAAAATTGACTGTGAATGCAGTTTCCATGGTTTGGTGGGTTTTATTCTTTGGGGGCCAGCAGCTACAGAGAAGAAAATACCGGCAACGGACTTCTTTTTTCTTTTTTCGTCGGTAACCCTCGACTTGAATACTTATTTCTAAGTATAGTAGTGTATGTTCCATTTAATCGTATTATGAAAAAAAATAATGACGTTTATAAACGAAATATTTCATTTTTGTCATTTAAAATATAAAATTGTTATACTTCTTGTACTAGGGCGTGGCGATGTTAAGGTTATGTAAATTGTTAATGAATTATGAGGTAACTAATGTCTTCGCGCGCTCAGACACTGAGATAGTCGGTTCGAATCCCACTCGAGGCATGGATGTCTGTCCGTGTTTCATCTGCGTTTGTGTTGTCCTGTGTAGGTAGCGGCCTTCGACAGGCTGATCCCACGTCGAAGTAGTTCTATAAACTGTTTATAAGGTACATAATTTTCATAATTAATTCTGAATGGGAACTGGCCAGAGAGCCTAATCCGTCAAGGTTGAAGAAGAATAAGAAGAGGTAGCTATCTGTGCCTATATAAGTAGGTATAGGAATAATAGCCTTCAGGGACTGGGATAAACCATGATTAGCCTTCCATTACCTCCCGCGAAATAGACACCTTTTCTTTGACTTCTCCAACAGGATTGGTAACTACAAGCTTAAGTTCGTGGTTGAATTTGTTGAATGTTTCTATTTCTAGTTCAGAAGAGTTCAGTGATTTCGTTTTACATTTATGCTTACTTTGTGTTGCTTAGAATGTTACAAAATTACAAGTATTGTTGTCGTTATTGTTCTAGGATGTGGCGCCGTGTAGTTCTATAGATGAATACTAACATTTCGGAGGAACCTGCTGCCTCCATCTTCAGGATATATAAATGAATCAAGCGAGTAACCGTTCTTCTATTCCTTACATCCATAGCATTGATCTTAACTCGACGTAACCTTCTATCCTATCTATCTATCTATCTATCTAAGTCCCTCCGAAGCGTTGGTACTCATGTACCAAACTACATGGCGTCACATCCCAGAAAACCGTAATCATGATACTACTGTGAGAATCTCAGATATCATGTAGAGCCAGTATTTGGAGGTAAGCCTACGTTTGGCTGAGCTCACAGATATATGTGATTCAGTATTGCTTCAGCCCCTAACAGGAAACTGTTTGTGAGGAAGGCGAACAAAATTTCCACGCCATCACTTGCGTTGAACTCTCCAATATGTAAATATCTGAAGAGGAATATGTACAAGAATGTGGGTCTAATACCTCTAAGGGAGAGGCCTTCTGGGAGGACTAGCAGTAAAGGTAAATGGAATATTAAGATGAAACACTCCGAAATAAGATTTGGTAAGAAGTGTAAGGTTGTACCTGTGCTTAACTAATTAAGCAGTACGCCTTGAAGACGTGACGGGTTATATCCTCTAAATAAGATCTAAAAGTTTGTGACGATGGTACATGAGTACAAATATTGTGTTTCTGGACGTTATCCATCGTTCTGTTTATATTTCAAAACACAATGTTTCGGAGACATGATTCTGTCTCCGTCTGCAGGTAAAACCTATCAATTGGACCCAACTGAATAGGTTTTACTTGAAGACCGAGACAGAATCCAGTCTCCGAAACGTTATGTTTTGAAATATAAATAAGGCAGTATTTTTAGACGAAAACAGGACGATGGATAATGTCCAGAAACATAATATTCGAGCTAATGTCCTGTTCTATATTAAGTCATTAATGATATCTCAAGCCCTTGTCATTGAGGTTAATTTCAACAGCTGTAGATAACAGAATAATTCACAATTTCATGATGTTACGCATGAACTAGTGCATTAGTGTTTACACAATGACCTGGTCTTACAGAATGTCTCTCCCTACAATAAAGACGTAATATTGCCTGAAGCTACCGTTACTAAGGTTGCTTACCAGTTTATGGTTAATTGACTAAGCAACTCACAGCGTCATGCTGCTATCCATGAACCACTGAAGTAGTGTTTACGTAACGACTTGGTCGTAAACACAATATGGCTCTATAATAAAGAGCTGATGGTTCTGAAGCCGCAGTCACCACGGTTACTTACAGGTTTATAGGTGACAGGATAAGTCTCGATGTTGTGCCACTATATGGGAACCGTTGTGGGTTCTGCTACGCAACAGCTTTGTTGTAATAATAAGGATAATTTTGTGCTAATGGCGTCGGACAGACCCCGCAAAGCAATGGAGCTACATTTGCAGCAAGTTCCTGAACTAAACCATCAATGAAAACGTATTTATAATAATAGACATTCCTTTCAGTAATTAACTTGTATCGTGCTTTCGTGACTTGCGTTATGACATTACCGACAACCCCTGTCTCCGTAAGAACAAGAGAAATATGTTACTGTGACATGCGGAAAGTTTCCTGTCTAATAATTTTAATGGCTATAAATTTAATTCACGATAGTCACCATTTAAGAGTAGTCTATTGTTAGGTTTGCTACTGACACCTCATCAGATAGCGATCAAAGGCACTAATGGTTAAAGTGGCATATGAAAACAAAGACATATCGAAATTTCAGAGCAAGGCGTTCCCCAGCACTGTGCCTCATTTCTCTGGGGATCTCCGGCCCTTTGTTGAGCCTTGGCCGCTTTTCAGTTCCTTGTTCCTGTACACAGTCAGTGTGTGGTCCTGTATGTGTGTGAAACTTGGTCTCTGACATTAAGGGAGGAACATAGACTGAGGGTGTTCGAGAACAGGGTGTTGAGGAGAATATTTGGACCGAAGAGAGATGAAGTGACAGGAGCTTGAAGAAAACTGAATAATGACGAGCTTCGTAACTTCTACTCTTCTCCGAGTATAATTAGAATGATCAAGTCAAGGAGGATGAGGTGGGCAGGGCATGTAGCACGAATGGGGGAGACGAGAAATGCGTATGAGATATTGGTTGGAAAGCCAGAAGGAAGGAGACCACCGGGAAGACCAAGGCGTAGGTGGGTGGACATTATTAAAATGGATCTTAGAGAGATAGGATGGGATATTATTCATTGGATTGATCTGGCTCAGGATAGAGACCAGTGGAGGGCTCTTGTGAACCTTGGTAATGAACCTTCGGGCTCCATAAAATCCTTGGAAATCCTTGAGTAGCTGCAGAATTGGCAGCTCTTCCAGAAGGGCTCAGCTCCATGAGTAAGTAAGTAAGTAAGTAAGTAAGTAAGTACACAGTCAGTAGGACTCCTTGCACGGGGGGAGGGGGGTACCAGCCCCTCATAAGGTCTCTACCGGTACACAGAATATATACACACAGACATCCATGCCTTGAGTGGGATTAGAAGCCACGATACCAGTGTTCGAGCGGGCGAAGACAGTTCATACCTCAGACCGCGTGGCCAATGTCATCGGCACTCTCTGGGAGACGTACTACTATATATCTTTATCGTATGTAATACTGTGAAGGTGTATTGTCTTTCTTTATCGGTGTTAGGGCGTTTTTGTATCTAGCATAGTTGAGGTAATGGTTTTTAAGCAAGGATTCGTGTCCCTCTATGAGTAAGTGTTTCTATAGCAGGTAGGACGCCATAATATTGGATCTGCATATATATTTCTCGTCTCACAGCGACTTATACCGGTTTCGCTATATAGTAGGCTCAGAATTTGTAAGTCCATTTTTTTATGTAACAACTGCATTACGAATCGACAGATATGATCAGATGTTTTATTCAGTAGCTATACCGAAGCTTATTAATTAGGTACAATTTTCTTCTAAACTGAACTGTATGAATTGGTCGGTAACAGATATCAGAATTGTCTCAGTAATCGTCCAGTATTCTCTTAGAGTTTGGGGTACCCATAAAACTAGTTAGGCTCGTTAATTATACTTGGGGAAGAGTACAAGTTATGAAGCTCCTCATTGTGCCGTTTTCTCCAACCTCCTGTCACTTCATCCCTCTTCGGTCCAAATATTCTCCTCAACACCCTGTTCTCAAACACCCTCAGTCTATATTCCTTCCTTAATGTCAGAGACCAAGTTTCACACCCATACGGAACCACAGGCAAAATTATAGTTTTGTAAATTCTAATTTTTATGTTTTTGGACAACAGACGAGAAGACAAAAGGTTCTGGACTGAATGGTAGCAAACATTACCCGAGTTCAATCTCCTCTTAATTTCCCCCTGAATCAGGTTTCGATCTGTTATCGTTGTTCCCAAATATCTGAACTGTGCCACATTTTCAAAACATCAGTTTCCTATCTTTATATCATGATTTTGCCCTGCATTTTGGTGACAAGACAGTAACATATACTTAGTTTTCTCTGTGTTTACTTCTAGTCCAGCCTCTTTACTTGCGTCAGTTAAAGTTTGTGTGTTTTTCTTTATGGTACCTGCATTATCACCCAGTAGATTCACATCATCGGCACAGACCAACAGCCGACGTGTTCCATTTAATTTCAGTCCCACCTGGTTTCCATGGACCTTCCTAATTGCATATTCTGAGGCAAAGTTGAAAAGGAGTGGAGATAAAGCATCTCCTTGTTTTAGACCATTCTGGATAGGAAATTTATCAGACAAATGTTTACCTACACGGACTTTACTAAACGTTTCGTTTAAACACATTTTAATCAACCTAATTAGTTTCATGGGTATCCCAAACTCTATCAGAATGTTGTACAATACTTCCTTCCTAAGTGAATCGTAGGCTTTCTTGAAGTCTATGAATAGCTGATGTACTGTCTCATCGTACTCCAATTTTTCCTCCAGTAGCTGGCGAATGCAAAAGATCTGATCTGTAGTTGATCTGTTACGTCGAAACCCACACTGATGATCCCCAATAATTTCATCTATATATGGACTTAAACTTGAAGGAAGAGTATTGGATAAAATTTTGTATGAAGTTGATAGCAGTGATATTCCCCGATAATTACTACAGTCAGTTTTATCACCCTTCTTGTGAACTGATACAATAATAGACTCCTTCCACTGATCAGACAATTTTTCCTTATGCCAAATAGAAGTAATTAGAGTGTGGATCTTAGAAAGTAATATTTCACCTCCTGCTTGAATAAGTTCTGCCGGAATTTGATCACTCCCTGGCGATTTATACCATTTCAATTTTGCAATAGCACTTTCAGCCTCAAAGGGTCTAGGATCAGGTATTAATGGCTCAGCAGTATCGATTTCTGTCTGCCAAAATCACTGACCCTATGTACATTCAATAACTGAGAGAAGTAGTTCCTCCACCTATTCAAAATGTTGTGGGAATCTGCAAGCAGATCACCATTCTCATCCTTCACAAAGTTACTGCTAGGCTGGTAACCCCTTTTAAAGTCATTTATTCCTCCATACAGGTCTCTAATGTTCTTGTTCTTTACCCTCTACATCATTTAATTTCTTGAGATTGAACCTCTCCATTTGAACTCAGTGTGTTGTTTGTTTGCTCACTGCCAGTCTTTCCGTAATCTTTGCCACCGCCAGGTAGTGGTCAGTATCACAATCTGCTGCCCTGATTGATCGGACATCAAGAATACTTGAATGCCATCTCCTGTCTATCAAAATGTGGTCTATTTGATTGTGTATCTTCCCATCAGGAGATGTCCAATTAAATTTATGGATGTTACGATGTGGGAACATTGTACTTTTGACAGTAAGATTTTTTGATGTGGCAAAGGTGATTACTCTAACTCCGGTATCATTACTAATTTCATGAAAACTCTCATTTCCAATTGTTGGTTTGAAAATGTCTTCCCTCCCTACTTTGGCATTGAAATCTCCTAACAAAATTTTCATAGGGTACTTCGGGAATTTATCAAATACATGTTCTAGTTCAAAATAGACTCTATCCTTTACGTCATCAATTTTATCTTCTGTTGTGGCATGAACATTCATAAGAATGATATCACACCAGCGACCTTTTAGTATTATATATGGTATCCTATCACTAATGAATTCTAAAGAGGCCTCCGTAGTCTAGAGGTAACTTTCCCACCTCATGACTCGTGGTACGCGTGTTCAAACCTGGCGAAGGTCGTCGAATTGTTAAGGGCAGAAGAATTCAGGGAACAACTCCTCCGGGAGGGACTTTAAGCCGTGTGTCCCGTGTCGTAGCTTTACGGCACGTAAAAGAACCTCATATCTCCAAAGAAGGTCACAGAGCCAAATTCAAGGACGTTTCCCGCCCAAAAAGTAGTCTCTAACACCTCTGATAGAAGGGGGAGCATTATAGATACCGCCAAGCTAGTGGAGGCCGAACTCGCTGGCTCGGTCGGGACTGATGGTACACACCAATGTCAGTAGGATATAGAGACTGGTAGAATATCATAGAGGGAAGCACAATGGACCAATACTGGTCTGAGTGCATGGGGAAACCCACCCTCTCCAGTAACTAACTAACTAATGAATTCTACCCTCTTAACTGCTGATACGATTCTCTTATGTACGAAAAAACCTGTGTCTAATTCATGATTGTCATTCCCTTTTCCATAGAAAAATGTATAGTCTCCCGCTGGTGCGATGCCTGGAGTTGAGATTGTCAGGCTTATGTGTCTGCAGCCTTTAACCCCCAGGAAGATTTCTGGTACTCATTTCTGTTAGAGGCTGAGTCGACCACAGGGCCATAGTGCGGCTGGAAGTATTAGGTCAGTTGAAAAATTCAATGACATCGGGAATGGAAACTGTGACCTACCAGCTTGTAGCATACTCTCTCAACCCAGTGTACTACCGCATGCCCCCGTATGTATGGTGTTGTACAAAGTAAAATGCATGTCTTCAGTGGTCAGTATCAGATTAAATAATGGTAACCAGCGTCAGGGGCGGGTATCGAACTCAAGACATGAAGTAGTGGTGACGCACTACGGTAAAATGTTTTTTTGTCTTCTTTTTATTGCTAGTGGGGTGGGACTAAGTCCCTCGTTCTGCGGCCACTTCTGGCCTATTTTACCAGCTCCAGATGATAGGTGAGGGTGATTCTGGAGCAATTGGTGGAATGAAGATTAGCAGGGGAAACCGAAGTACTCGGAGAAAACCTGCCCCAGCGTCACTTTGTCCACAAATATCACGTGACCAGACCCGGGATCGAACCCGGGTCGCCGCGGTGGGAAGCCAGCGACTAACCGCGGCCCTACGGTAAAATGGTTACTGGCTTCACTTTCATATTCGCGTTCCATGTTAAAAAACATGTCAAGTTACTTGAATCTGAAATCGCTCCAGATGCACACTTGTCAATAATGTTCAGTGATACTGAGTGCGATCAGGTATCGCGGGCTGGCTTCGTAAAGATCCACTGTTTCGCTTACTCATCGACTTCAAGAACTGAAGCAGCATGTTCCTCCGAAACGTCGGTAGGCTTAAACCCAACTACACAGCCCTGAATTCAAGAAGATGGTACTCGTCATATATCAGCTTGAGATTACGGTTTTCTGGAATGTGACGCTGTGTCATTTCCTAGATAGGAACCAACGTTTCGAACAAACCTACTGCTTCCAACTGCTAGCTTCATTTAGATGGGTTTAATCTCGTTGCCGAACTGAGTGGCTAGTGCTAGAAGGATATCAGTACAATCAGAAACCACTGTTACAATATATTTTCTGAATATTATTAAAAACATAAAATGTTATAATACAATGAGTACAAAATCTAACGTTTTTAAATAATAATAATAATTCGTTCAAATATTTATAAATTACAATTAATATGTTTAAGAAGATTTTGTTAAAGTTTTTAAAACAAATTGGTTTGTGTCCTTTTCATTTCTTCTCTTTGAAGGAAGCCAAGCATCTGCCACCTCATGGTTCTGTTGTTTGGAGAATAGGATCCTTCAGTGTCGTCCTGTTGATGTTCGAGGCGCGCTGTGTTGTTATACAAACGGTGGATGTTCCCAGTCCTCTGTGTTCCCAATCGGTCCGCGGCATCAGCTACCAGCTTCACATAGCAACAGGTCACAACGACTGAACGGTAGCAGTACTCTAATTCACTCACTCACCAACTGACCTGACTGACTCACTGACTAACTCCACACTAACTCCATTGTCCTCGCTGAATCCCGCTCATTCTGAAAGTGAGGAGGTTGATCCATTTCAATCTCCATTGTCCTCGCGGAATTCCATTGANTCGTTTGTTTCGCATTCTATGCCTAGCAATGGTTCACATGCCACATCGCTGTCCACAATCCTACAGGCGTAAGGCCATTTGGTCTCCTCCGGGGCTGTTTTCCTGGCGTCAGAAATGGGTCTCGCCTTCCGTCCCTGCGACACGGTTCTGGCGGTGATTCCTCTTCTACTCCTCCCGCTACTCAATTCTTAAGGCCGCTAGTCCTGAGCAATTCCCTGACAAGATGCGAGCCGGTCCAGGAGTGCAAAAAGCATCCTCGATCGACGGTTCCCCTGGATCCTGTCTAGCACATCGTTTGTCTGTGTGACTGCCATGACTGTTGGAGGCTCTATGGCTTTCATTCGGTCTGGATCTGACTACAGAATCACAGCTAGTCACGCTCCGTGCCAGGCGGGTTTGCAGTGCGCTTTCATTCTGTCGCCGGCGCCTTCCTCCAGGTGTCAACCTTGGCCTTTATCTTGCTATAGTCAACCTTCTTGCTATATATCTTCACATTACTCCGTCCAGGCCTGTGGTACGTGCTGCTCTGAGACACGGCCTTGGCTGTCCTTGCCTTGAGGTTTGGGGGTTGCGCCAAACCCACCCCCGTCTTCATTGGAAGTTCCTTCTTTTCGGCTGTAGGTTTTGAAGCTGCAATATAGTTTTCCCTTCGTCCCCTCATCTCCACAGGGGACTCCATGGTTGCCTGATGACCTACTATCTCTTCTGTAATAATCACAGGCAAGCTCTCCGCCTTAATCTTCATAGGATCCACCTCATCCTGAGGATGTGCATCTTGTTCGTCTTCTTCCACTATTTTCGGCATTTCTGTTTGTTGGAATGTGAGGGAGTGCTCATCCGCCCTCACTTCCAAATTCCTCGTTGAATCCCCCTCATTTCGAAAGTGGGCAGGGCGTTCGTCTGCTTTCTCCATTGTCCTCGCGGAATTCAGCTGATTGTGAAAGTGGCCATCGTCTTCGTCTTCCTCTACTTTTACGTGCAACATATCCGCAATTTTCTGCAATCTGAGACGGCGCTCTCCTGACTGCGTCGCCAAATTCCTGCCTGAATCCCCCTCCATTCTCCTCACAAATTTCAGCCTAATGTTAGAGTGAAAAGGGTGTAACTTTTCAGTCTTCATTGTCCTCGCGGAATTCAGCTGACCTTGAACGTGGCCATCGTCTTCATCTTCCTCTACTTTTAACGGAATGGTATTCTGAAGTTGCTGGTTTCTGAGATGTTGCTCTTGTGTCCTCATCGACAAATTCCTCACTGAATCCCCCTCGTTCTGAAAGTGGGGAGGTTGTTCTTTCTCCTCCATATCGATTGTCCTGGTGGAATCACTGAATAACTGATTATAATATTCGCCCTGGGCCTTCAAAATCCTGCTAATTTTATCCAACTCATTCCTCCACTGAGCAAGCTCTTCGTCTCGTACCTTCGCCATAAGATAGAAAGTGTGAAGCTCATTCTGGACCCGTGCACGTAGTTCTGCCGTTTTTTTAATTTTCGCCGGCACGTTTCTCATCTCTAGCAGGACACATTTCCACTGGTGTACTGAAATCTTGAACTGTGCCGGTTTCTGTGTTCTCTCATGTTCCCTGTACGAAACCCGCCGAAGGGGGCACCACACAATCACACACACAGTGAGTGTGATGAGGCTGAGGAACAGGGGACCACCAAGTAGAATCCAGAAATACTCGTGTTCTTGTGACATTCTCCGCTGAAATGCCCAGGACCCTGCATACTCTGCTTTCTTTGTTCTAGCGGAGGTTCCAGCCTCAATTATTTCTGAGTCTTCCATTGTCTGCAAGGTTCGGACAGTATCAGATTTTGGGATGCGTTCAGGTGCTGCGTTAGATTCTGGTACTGGTACTGGTACAGGTGCTGAGATCGGTCCAGGTGCAGTAGATAGTTCGAATTCTGGGATTTTATGGTATATTCCTATTTGGGGAAATACCATAAAAGCTAAGCATGCTAGAATGAGGGCTGATATTTTGCACATTTTCGTGGCTTATTCTTCCAACACTTCGAAATACTATTTAGTACGTCTAACACGGGTTTCGTTCAGACCGCTAAATCCAATGAAGACCTGGTGTAGCTGGTTTACCGTCTGTGAATTTGTAACACTTTCACTATTCTACACCCTCCGTAAATTATACTGCAAGCGCCGAGTTTTTACTAGTCGTTCCTTGGCAGTGGCACACTGTCACTAGTATATCTCGCTCCTCGCCTCACTGTCGAAGTCAAAGTGCAGAATCAAACTAGCTGCTTCGTTATATAGCCTGGGCCTGGCCGCGCAGAAAACGCCTATTAGAACAGTTCTTTTACTGTTGCGTGTAGTGATTATCTAGCAACGTAGTGTGTTTACAGAACAATTACCTAGCAACGGCTTCTCTTTTCGAAGCGAATACCTAGCAACAGCTTTTAATAGCAGTTTATTTCGCTGTCGTTGCCAGGTTACGGGTATACATGCGTAGTTTTGTAGATACTGGAAGCGTTGTAAAATATCATGAAGAATAATGAGCTGATATGTCTTTGTAATTAACATGAATAATGTTTTTCTGTTATGTAGGAACTGCATTTATGAACGTAATATTTAATAACTAAACTGCCTAAAAGTGTTAAATCTCTGAGTAAATTTCTTTGAATTTCTTTAATGTAAAGTAGACCTATCGAGATAGCATTGTGAGTGTGGGGGAAAACTGTACTGATTAAGAATGTGTCTAAGTAAAACCTATAGTAAAGTCCGTATAGATAAACATTTGTCTGATAATTTTCCTAAAGGACATGTTTTTTTCGCCACTGCATTTCAACTTTGCTTTAGAATGTACCATTAGGAAGGTCCAGGAAAACCAGGTGGGAGTGAAACTAAACAGGACACATCAGCTGTTGGTCTATGATACGAATCTACTGGGTCATAATATAGATACCATAAAGAAAAAAACACAAACTTTAATTAACGCAAGTAATGAGGTTGGTCTAGAAGTAAACACAGAATAAACGAAGTATATGTCACTGTCTAGTCACCAAAATGCAGGGCAAAATCATGACATAAAGATAGGAAACATGTTTTGAAAATGTGGCACAGTTCATATATTTGGGAACGACGATAACAGATCGAAACTTGATTCAGGAACAAATTAAGAGACTGACTTGGGTAATGCTTGCTACCATTCAGTCCAGAAGCTTTTGTCTTTTCATCTGCTGTCTAAGAACATAAAAATTAGAATATATAAAACTATAATTTTGCCTGTGGTTCTATATGGGTGTGAAACTTGGTCTCTGACATTAAGGGAGGAATATAGACTGAGGGTGTTTCAGAAGTGGATGCTGAGGAGAATATTTGGACCGAAGAGAGATGAAATGACAGGAGGTTGGAGAAAACTGCACAGTGACAAGCTTCATAACTTGTACTTTTCGACAAGTACAATATAATAAGAATGATTAAGTAAAGGAGCATGAGATATGTACGGTATGTAGCACGAATGTGGATGAAGAGTAATACAAACAGGATATCTGTACAAAGCGACCACTAGGTTGACCAAGACGTAGGTGAATGGATAAAATTAAAATGGATCTTAGAGAGATAGGATGGGGTGGTATTGACTGGATTGATCTGCTGAAGATAGGGACCAGTGGAGAGTTCTTACGAACATGGTAATGCAGCTTCGTGTTCCATAAAATGCTAGGAAGTTCTTGAATAGCTGCACAGCTGGCAGCTTCTCAAAAAGTTCTCAGCTCTATGAAATTAATGGTTAGTTCTCAGTAACTCTTTAGTTTTTTTTTTATCAGTAATCTGTCAGACGACAGGTCCACAGTCTCTCCCAAAACAGTTTCTCCACTTAATGCGATCTAGAGATTTCTCCTTCAAATGAGAATATCCTCTTCTGTCCCCAAGGTCATCCAGCATCTTCTTACGTCTTCTGGTTCGCATACATGGTGTCTCTGTGTTTGGAAAGAGACTATCCAGGAAAAGTGATAATGTGGTAGTTTTTCCATTTGCTTTCCACATCGCAGTACAACAGCCGTTCAAACCACTCTGGTCACGCCTGTTGCTATACGAACTTGAACCATCTCGAGCATCATTTGCTCTGTGCTTCAAGTCGCTACTGATGACGCTGCTTCCGGCTGCTTCCGCTGCTTGGTGTCCCTCTTCGTCTGATGCCTACCCTTTGACCTGTCCAGCAAAGGAGGCCCTGCCAGTAGTTACGCTACCGCTGGTATAGCTCTCAGGATCCTTGGCATACTCAAACCCCCTACCACGATAAGGTGGAGGCACCAACGAGAGGGACTCTTTAGTTATGAACACTTAAAACTCCTGAACTAATCGACATCTTCAAATGTGCTCTTTGACGTTTGAATTAAGCAATTCTGGTAACGCTTCTTTAATTAAACACTGTCTCCATAACGAAGTCGGTACCGGTTGAATTAAGTATAATGTTCTTCAACATAATTCGCTTCATACCATTTCATCGTATCTCATTCAGTAACTCTTGAATTAAACATCGTTGTTAACGATGTAACTCGCTCGATAAAAAGGTAAAATAAAAGGTAAAGCTATCCCTGTCCATGGAGTCCATTGAGGCCCATAGGGTTGTGAGACGTCGAGGTTCCCACATATTCTCTAGACAATCGGCTCACAGATGGCGGTAAGGTTGTCAGCCTTACGCCCCGGCCGCCTTCACCCCCAGGAAGTTTCCTGGTAATCATTTCTATTAGAGACTGAATCGCCTCCAGGGCCAAATTAAACCTGGAAGCATTAGGTCAATTGAAATAAATCAAATGACCTCATCGGAAACCTAACCCGCGACCTTCCGGCTTGTAGCATAATGCCTCAGCCAAATAAGCTACCGTTGCTTCTGAATTCGTCATAAATTGGTCATTGCACGTAACGTAAGTTGGACAACTGTTGAATTAGCAGCATCAGCGTCGGTGTCCATCCGTTTGAACGTGTAACTGCCGCTATCAAGGTCAACATGTTCACAAACTGCAATGAGTCCGTGCATTTCTAGCCAGCCAGATCTCTGTCATAAGCGGATTTATTGTGATGTCCGTATGACATACTCATTCACATGTGTACATTTGCTTCACTTGCAAACGTATCTGAATTTCAAGTTAAAAGCTTAACGATGTTTTAAACGGAAGAAAATAACACGCTAAAAAGAAGTTTTATTTATTTCCTTGTTCTTGAATTACGAAGTCATTTTAATCTGAAGATATTAAGGGTATTATATGCAAGAAAAGCGGGGAGCTGGTATAGCGACTGGCTACGGGCTGGACGACCAAGAGGTCGGCGTTCGAGTGTTGATAGGGTCAAGCATTTTTTCCACGTCGTCTGGGGTCCACCCAACCTCCTATCCAATGGGTACCGGGGGCTCTTTCCATGTGGTTAAATATCCGGGGCGTGAAGCTGACCACTCATCTGGAACTAGTGCCGAGGTCAAGAAAATGTAGATCTATACATCCACTCCTCCATACGCCTTCATGGCGTAGTGTTTAATTAATTCAGCACAGGGACAACTTTACCTTTGCCATGAAGCAGGGTGTCTCGCCCTAAGGGGGGGGGGGGGGAGGGGGGGAGGATGTTTCAGAACAAAGTGCTAAAGAAATTATGTTAGCTACACAGGAACACAGAGAAGCAGTGATCGTGTTGTATGTGTATGTAATGCCATTTTAATTAGAGTGCGCCAGGTTCTTGAGCTCTGCTTTTTAATTTCAAAATAACGATCTTAATTCATATTTTTCTTTGCCGTTTCTCTTTTTCTCTCTGCAGTCGGTAGGGTATCCACAAATGTAACAATGGAACATTTTAAATGTCCCTTCGGCTAATTATAAAACAAATTTCATATTTCTTTTATAACTTCTACTAAAAAAAATGTATTTATATTTGTTAGTTGGCATGGAAATTTTCCACCGTGTTTTATACAAAGATCTTTTCAATCTCTAGGTCCCGGGAAAGGAATTTAGTAAATTTATTACTCCAACAAGATTAACGAGGAAGCAATTAAGTGTGTGAACAGGCGTCGCTCTTTTGAAACGACGACAGGGATGTCGCATTATTTTCTGAAGAAAAATAAAAATGTTATAACATGGAAGTTCTCGTCAATGCGGCTGTCTTCTCTGTGCCGAGGTTGTTAAATAGCCGCCTTTCAGAAGCGACTGAAAATATTTCCTCCCTCCCCACTTATATTCATTATAAATTCAAATCACTGCTCTAAAAATGTTAGTACCTGCCCGCAGAAGACTCGAAGTAGCTTAGTACAGGAACAGGCTATGGGCTTGTAAGATTTTTATGTTCTCCATAGCGTCTAGACCAGCTTTGGGGCTCACCCAGACTCATATTCAGTAGACACCGGGGTATCTTTCCTCAGGAGTAAAACGGCCTGGATCGTGAAGCTGACCACTCACCTTCGACTAGTAACTAGGTCAAGAAAATGTGGATCTATACAGCCACTTCCGCATACGCCTTCATGACGTAGTGCTTAATTAATTAAGCAAAGGGAAAACTTTATGTTTTATGTGTGTACCGAGCCGTTGTCCGGAAACGGTCGTTGACTACAGAGTCTTTTCTCTGTTATTTATCCCGTTGCATGTTCCGGTTCTTTGACACACACAGCCAATAAACTGAAAGTCAAGTACAGTTCATAGTTACGTTAACTGAGAAAAGCGCCGTCTGCTAGAATGTGACACCGTATAGTGTGGTAGAAGTTCAGCGAAGTTACGGAGGAACATAACTTCCCCATCTTCAACTCGCTACGTGCTTGTTGCTTGTCCGGCTTACTGAAGCTCTGAAGATGGAAGCAGTATATCCCTTCGGAACTTCGGTAAACTTCTATCTCACTGTAAGGCATCACATCCTGGAAGGCAGAGAACCTCAAGAAAGATGAAGGTAAATTTTCCCCTGTGCTCAATTAATTAAGCACTACGACATGAAGGCGTATGGGGGACTGGATGAATAGGTCCACCATTCTTTACTTCAGCACTACGTGGAGGTGAGTGTTCAGTTTCACAGGTTGGCCGCTTCATGCCCCGAAGAGAGCCCCCGGTATTCACTGGATAGATGTGTAGGCAGCAGAGTCGGTCTGGACAATGTGGAGAAGAGAAAAATCTCTTGCAAGAGCTGAGGTTTTCGCGGCGGTGAGTATGAAGAATGCCGTCTTCTGGGACATGGCGCCGTGTAGATCTTGTAACCCGACGTTTCGGGGGAATGAGGCTGCAGCCATCTGCTCAAGCTGGTTCCTCACTCGCGGATTCTTCTACCCTGAAGATGGAGGCGATACGTTCCTCCGAAATGTCGGTTCACACAAGATCTATACGCCACCAAATCCAAGAAGACGGCATTCTTCAGAAATATCCTTTGGTCCAGCCGCGAATCGAGCCACGTTAATGATTATCCTCGCGTGTGGTAAACTAGGCTAGACGTATCGAAAAATAATTTAAATTATAGGTCTCAGTGAGATCTGTGTTCCGTGTCATTTGACAGTTTTAAGGGCGGCGTTTTAAATTGATAACAGGTGCACTGTAACTTCGTGTAAAGTGGGGTTTATAACTATCCGATACATACTAAAATGAAACTCTCTGAAGAGTGGAGAATTAGTACCAAAATTCGTCGTAATCCATTAGTTTCCGAAATGAAAAATACTAGCAACTGAAAGAAAAAATGCGTGGTCTTCACCATGTAACTAGCATAGAGAAAACATGCAAACTCTTTTCCTCCCCTTTCACCATTTCCACCCTTTTCTTCTTTCTTTTACACTCCTCGTTCTTCTTCCTCATATTTTTCTCTCTGAGCTCGCCTTCGCTTGTGTCACCACGTCATCTCTTCTTTCGTTTCCTTTTTCATATAAAATTGATCTTCGTATTTGCCTTTTCTGTTCTTTCATATTTTCTTGTCTGCCTTTTTTTCTTCACTTCTCCTTGCTTTCCTTCATTTCCTTTTTCATATAAAATTGATCTTCGTATTTGCCTTTTCTGTTCTTTCATATTTTCTTATCTGCCTTTTCCTCTTCACTTCTCCTTGCTTTTCTTCATTTCCTTTTTCATATAAAATTAATCTTCTTATTTGCCTTTTCTGTTCTTTCATATTTTATTGTCTGCCTTTTCTTCTTCACTTCTGTCGCCCATTACATCGTGTGACTAGTCATCCTACACTCCAAAGAACACTCAGCGTATAACTTGCTGCTTGTTTCTTATCTACATTCAAGGACCTTCACAGTAAATGCTTTCTGAAACAAGCACCACTTGATGCCTTTTGAGAGCGTACTCAGAAAGAACTGAATACGAAATCCAATCATCTGGTTGCACGACACAGACTGCATATCTCATTATGCAGTCTCCACTTGTACTGCATTATCTGCCGCTTTTCATTAAGCTGCATGTTTTATTCTCGCTTTCACGGCGTTTCGGGACCCCACCTCAGTAGTTCATATAGCACCGTTAAATAGTTTCATAATTTAAATAACATTTTTTTGTTCACATGCTTTCAACTCTGGGTTAATCGAGACAAATGGATATATAACGTTCGTATATTTTTATTTAATCAATAGCATATTTACAATCTACTCCCGATAATATGGAGTAATAAGGGAATTTGTTCTAAGTAGGTCTCTTAATGAGATAAGTCATCCACTCATGATGATGATCATCATCATCAGTAATCTGTCAAGACGACAGGTCCACAGTCTCTTCCAAAACAATTCCTCCACTTAATGCGATCTAGAGCTTTCTCCTTCAAATGACAGTATCCTCTTCTGTCCCCAAGGTCATCCAGCATCTTCTTACGTCTTCTTCCTCGTCTTCTTGTCACTTCTATCCGCCCATCTATCTTTCCTTCGGTAACTTCTTTTAGAAGGCAGTTTCTGCGGAAAACATGACCAATCCAATTAGCCTTCCGTTTTCTTATTTCGTGTAGGATATTCCTCTGCTCACTGACTCTAATTAACACTTCTTCATTTCTTACATAATCGGTCCAACTGATCTTCTCCATCCTTCTCCAACACCACATTTCGAAACTTTCCAGGTGTTTCTCATCTTGATAATCTGACATAATTGTAACGGTGTTCTAGACTCGCATCCTTAACGTGTTGGATTCAGATTTCAACCGAAACACCGACTATTCTGACTGATATGTTTCTTGGTTTCCTTAAGTCCCTCCGGACAAATACCGGGTATTTACCTGGATTATGATAGGATATTGGTGGGAAAGCCAGAAGGAAAGGAACTACAAGGAAGACCAAGGAGCAGGTGGGTGGAAAATATTAGAATGTATCTTAAAGAGAAGGGATGGTTTGGATTGGATAGATCTGGCTCAGGATAGGGACCAGTGAGTGCTCTTGTGAACACGGTAATGAACCTTCGGGTTCCATAAAATGCTGGGAAATTCTTGGGTAGCTGCAGAACTGGCGGCTCCTCCAGAAGGGCTCAGCTCCATGAGTAAGTAAGTATGTCCTGATCACTTTTTTCCAAGTCTTTTCCAGGCCTGTTACAGGGATACTTTACCTTACCATACTCTCCAAGAAGTATTCAGTTTAAGCCATTTAGCTTCTGGCCCTTCCTGGCTTCTTCTACTTCATTTACTTCAGGAAACAGAAAATGTTTGCCATCGCTAGTGCGCATGAAGAAGCCGCCCCTAGCAACGGCCTGATTTTCGCCTGCTACCTAAAGTTTTATTTCGCTGCGAAGTGATTACACGGAGCCATAGAGGCGGAAGGATGAGGGAATAATACCTCCAGCACCACCGCTAAGCCTCTTAAATTTCCCAAAATAAATCGTCCTAATCACTAGAAGCGTCAGGAATTCCCCTAATTTCATGGCCGAACGAAGTGAGAATAAAAAAAAATGACCGGAGATTAAATATGTGCATAATCATTCTTCTACCCATTACACAGTGGGAAAGTTTCCATCAAGATAAGACTTCCTCCAACTCCGAAATTGGCAGAGCTTAATTTCTCGTGATTTTGGTGGCTCTCATGTTCAGTGGTTCACTTCGATACGCGATAATTTAAAATTATCTCAGAATAGTGCAAACGAAGCAGAACGACTTAACTATCTTTACTCCATAGTTGATTAATATTCGTAGTAGCTTAGCTCCTCAAGACAGTCTACACAATCTATGGAACCTGAAGGCTCACCATTGGCCCTTAACTTGTGCCAGATGAACTCACTCCACATCACTATCGCAATTCTTTAATATCCTTCCATTCACCCATAAAACTGCGTAATGAGGTGCGTTATAATTTCTATTCCTCGCCAAATACAATTAGAATGATCAAGTCAAAGAAGATGAGATGGGTATGCCATTTAGAATGAATGGGGAGAAGAGTAATGCATGTAGGTTACTCGTTAGAAAGCCAAAAGGAAATAGACCACTAAGAAGACCAAGACGTAGGTGGGTGAACAATTTTAAAAGGCTCTTAGAGAGATAAGATGGGGTGGTTTAGCTGGATCGATCTGGCTCAGGATAGGGACCAGTGGAGGGCTCTTGTGAACAAGGTAATGAAATTTCGGGTTCCATAAAATGTTGGGAAGTTCTTGAGTAGATGCACAATTTGCGTCTTCTCAAGAAAGGCTCAGCTCTATGAAGTTAGTTAGTTCCATTTACGTATAAATCTTCCAAGTGCAGATTCTCCGACCAAAACGTTTCTCTCCGATGCATGCTACATGTTCCATCCGTCTTATCATATATTATTTGAGGGAAGAATATCTATCATTAAGTTTAAAACCCCATAGCCATTTTTAACAACAGTCAGTATACAATATTATATTTAAGCATCCTGGTGCGCTCTATACGATATATAGTATAACTCCGTCCTAAGTGCAAACTATATTATAGGTCTTTCGTTTTGTTATACACTACACACTACACAGAATAACACCTGTACAGCACTAGAAACAAGAAGAAGCCGCTGCAGCACTATAGACATAGGGCGAGTAACCCTGACATTTTTAAATTTTAAATGTTATAAATAAGTTCAGTGTAACAGATACGTGAGTGTATACACCTGATGATGGCCGTTTGGGGCCGAAACCTGTACTGTATAAAGAAGAACAAAACGAAAGACCTATATAACAATCAGTATGTTGTCAATTTGTTTAAATTTAATTTGGCACCATAACTTTAACTTTACATGAAAATAACAGGAAGTTAATGGGTTGTAGTACAGGCCTTAGCGTCTACCTTCTTAAAATTTAGTGCTATATAACCGTCTAATAATTTATCCTTCATGGAATCTTAAACACAACATACCTGGGCTTCTAAAGTACAGCAAGAAGTGCGATTCCATACCACAGAAACAACAAATAATTCTGTCTGTGAACATCAATAAATTATACATTATAAATTAATAAATTGATTTGGGTTGGTTTAAAAGATCACCTAAAATATTCTTTTTTAATTCACAAGTCAGTCATGTTTGCGGGCATCTGGAAGCTCCGACAGTTAAATTACCGGCATTATTCTCCAGCAGGTAAATATTGTCACAGAACTTTAAAGAATACAGTCTCACCTTGCGAATACCTCTACACGCATCACTGACATGATTGGAATCACCGACTACTTTGAGCATTGTTGGCAGATTGCTCCGTTAGCATCCCATGTGATTCAAAATGACTATCTTCAAAATAAATTTTAACTTCGGGGATTTGAAAATTGCATCCAGAACTAAATCAGACGAGCATGATAAGCGTTCAAAAACAGTTGGTTGTTTGTTGGTTTCGTCCCTGAAATTGTTCTGTGGAAAGTCACATTTCAATTTGCTTGTCCGGAAAAGATTTGAGGGGTCAGAGTTCTAGTCCCAACAGGATCAAGAATTTTCTGTTTTCCACAACGTCTAGACAAGCACTGGGGCCCATCCTAGCATCATATCCGATGGGTACCGGGGGTAAAGCGGCAGGGGCGTGTGGCTGACCACTCACCTCCATCAAAATGCCAAGGTCAAGAAAATGTGTATCTATACATCCACTCACCCACACGCCTTCCTGGCGTAGTGCTTAATTAGTTGAGCACAAGGACATCTTTACACTGTCATTAACATTAAAAAAAACTGTTTGGTTTATTGGTCGCTTCATTTCTAATGCCGCACCTTTGACAATTCGTTTGACCTTTTAGGTACAACTGGGTGGCATATTTGTAACTCATTTTGTATCTGGATATCACTTTGGCAAGTTACTTTATCCAGATTTGAAGCGAGAAAATATGGCTGACTGTTTTGGAAAAACAATTCGTTTAATGTAAAACATTCGCACTTCTGTTTCGATCTGATACGATCTGATGCTTCCCATTGGAAACTTCAGCGTTCCCTTCTGGCCGACAACCTACTGGAAGACCGAAATCTGATTACTCGTGCCTGCTTTTGTTTCGAACGTTAAGATTCTTCTTGCAATCTTCCTGAAAAGTCTAAGGACACCTAATTTGTTTTGGGGGAGAGGGGACAGAACACTCTTAAAAGAAGATTAACTGCAGCCACAAAATAAACTGATTTCCAACGACTGATAAGATGTAACTATGATATTGTCACATGTAGAGGTGTACGCGTGACTAATAATTGTGGATTCTAGATTTGACGACTGGATTCATTTGACGTCACTATCACAATTACACTCGGTTATAACAGTTCACACACTCAACTGCCTCTGGATAACGAATCTCTCTCTGCGTAGCTCTGCTTCGTTTTTGAAAGCACGTTGATTCACTGCCAGGTCACATCTCCTTCTTCCGTGTTCTGTCGTATTCTGTCATCTTCTTCTACCTTGACTCCTGTACTAACGGCTTCTCAACTCGCCTCCTCTTATCCTTGCTAGGCGTCTGGGATAGGAATCATCTTGAAGAATTCTGTTTTTCATATCCGTGGTAACAGTCTGTTTAGAAGTCGTTACCATGGATATGTCTTCAACAGTTCCATCAAAATCCAGAGTAAGGCTGGGGCCACACGAGCGCACAAAATGCGTCCGTTGTAACGAACGTCGTGACGTCCGTTGTAGAAATATACTAGAGAGACGAATTCTACGCTTTCTTCTGGCTCCATTGCAGACAAAAAACTAGTGACCGCATTCTGCAACTGTGTGGTGTCCGCAGCAACGTCCATCATAAAGTACGTTAGTTACAACAGACGCATTTTGTGCGCTCATGTGGCCCCGCCTAACGGTGCATTTCGTGTTATCACGGGAACGTACTCCGCGAAGCCCTGCCCACCAGATGGGCACGTTGCAGCTTTCAGGCCGCACGTCACAATATCCAACACGCTCAGCTCATTATTGTCACTTGGTAAAGAAAGGAACTGTTTTCCTTCCTATAGTTCAGGATATTTTCTGTTCAAGGACTAGAACGCTTATCCCGTCATTGATGATGTAATTATCCATTGTTGCAGAGTTCAACCGTCGGTGCTGGCAACAAGACGAATGGGGTCAGCAACGGGCAATCCCAGACTGGCGGTAGCGTCAACAGCGTCGGTTCAGCGAAACAGCAACAGTCTCAGCAACAACAAACACAACAGCAACAACAGCAGCAACAACAATCGCAACAGCAAGACCCCAAACCTGTTGAATGCAATCTGTGCCATAGGAAGTTTAAGAATATTCCAGCTCTGAACGGGCATATGCGCTTACATGGCGGCTACTTCAAGAAGGTAAGAACAAGTTTCAGTGTTTATATCTGTTGGGTTCATATTGTATTAGAGCCGCGAAATGTTAGTGAGGGCTCCACGATTGGACATCACAAGGACACTGATTGTCTTAGTTTAATGATTTTAAGTTTGTGTAGCGCACTGATAACTGTATGCTTCACCTCTTCGACATTTCAACCGCAGATTATATTTATGGATTTCTACTGTTTCTCTTAAATTAGGCTACAATTATTATTTTTTCAAATATTTACTCTACACTCAGAATTTCAGGTTCTCACAGCGGTAATATTCTGGGATATAAAGCCGCGTAGGAAACCACCTGATTCGTGCTGTTGTCTTGTCTAGGTTATTCTTCGACCGTGAAGAAGGAGGCAACATATTCCTCCGAAACGTCAGTTGACTTTCAGCGGACTACACGGTGTTATATCCAAGAAGATGGAACTTTTCTCTTACAAGAATATAGGCCTATGCAGAATTATAGATTATTTTATATTTTGACATTGTTATTGGGTTTTAATTTTAGTTTTCGTTAGGATGTGCATAATATATATTCCGCTCATGTGAAAATTTGAATGATATTAACTCAAGAAGAAGGGTTGGTGTTCTATTTTCCGGTTCTTTCCCGGTATTCGTCCAGAAAGACTGATGAAGACCGGCCGTACATATGGGAATCCAGTTTTGAACTGGAACGTAGGAAACAACAAGCCACCTGAACAAGACCCTTGTTTCAAACAATATGAAATCGTCCATCGCCTGAAATATGGCACAAAGTTTTGCGAAAGTTAATATTGTTTTCTTCTTTTTGCGAGGCATGTCAAGGGGAATAAAACCGGATACTCGTTTTAAGTGCATAACACGTTTCCCAGGTTATAGCCAGTGCTGTTCAGCTATGACCATAGCATGCTGATATTAAGACCGTTTTGATATTATGTTATTGTTGGAATGCGTTAACCTTGTCTTGCACAGCGTGGACACCGGTTTGTATTCACTGCAGCCTGCGTGTCCAGTAGCATGTGCTAATCCCCTATAGTTCTGATAACAAAGAACTAGAACTGGTTGCCTTACGGAACCACGCGTTTTCCTTGAGAGCCAGTACTGAGTCTCGCTGAGAAAGAGTTGGATGACATCGCCCGAGATAATCGAAATTCTCCTAAGGAAAGAAGGGGAATAATAAAGAATTATATAAGGGTAGAATCCTGTTTTCAAAGTAAGCTAATAGCTAATATACAAATCACCGACACCCCTATTACAAGACATGAGTTCGAATCCCGAATAGTGAAGGCTGCAAATGAGATGTTATGTGTCACCAAGCAGGTTTGGGTGTTCGGTAACGTGTATGATTCATATTCTGAAAGTAGCCTTTGTGGTAGTCTTTTAGCAATTGGCCTTTTTTTTTTACGATTTTCAGTAATCACTCCGGAAAAATACCGAACTAGTAGCTTGTCAAATACTGTCGCCTCTTCCCGTAATTCTTTGCTTATCTGCCAATCATGATCGTCCTAACATAAATTCATGCCACTTGCCGTGTAACGTTGGTACGGCCCCAGTCAGTGCATATCAGTAATCATAATGCAAAGCCGGATCGTTTCAACCCACGCAAGAAGCAGCCAGCTTCATAAAATTATCGGCTTGAGACAGGAACAGACAATTGTAAGATACGAGATTGTGCTATAATCATTTTGCTGCCAAGCAGCCTTTACATTGAGAAGAAATTTCTATGTGGGAGAAAAAATATAGTAGCATTTACGATGGACATGTAAGTTTCAGTATTTTCACATATGTATCCATGTTTTCTATTTGTTTCATTCTGGTCCGTGACACTAAAAATATTACAAAAGATAAAACAACTCCGTCCAGTGTGACTGTTGAAGTTTTTACTACTTCAATTCTTAACATTCTTACGAGGGGGTACCCAAAAGAAGCCGAACTTTTTTTAACTTATTTATTCAAATTTTAAGCATAAACCTTCAATCCCCTTCAAAGTACTCTCCATTTACACTAATACACTTGTCTAGTCTTTTATTCCATTTTTGAAAACATTGTCTAAATTCATCTTTTGAGATGCTTGACAGCGCC
>NW_019725416.1:4479494-4480152 GCF_002891405.2 Cryptotermes secundus
AAACTAGTCCTTACCTTCTGAAGCAACGGTAGTCGGCTTATCGACTCAGGAATGTTAGCTCTACGCGCTCATAGCGGCAAAACGCGGTACTACAAAAGCTCTGCCCACAAAAAAATTAGTTCGGTTTCTTTTGGGTACCCCATAGTATATATATCTATAAGACCGAAACATGTAAGGATGTTAAGAACTGAAGTAATGAAACTTCAACAGTCACACTGCACGGAATTGTTTTATCCTTTGTAATACCCATGTTTTATTTCACAGTATAAACTGACATCATTGTTAATGACACTATGCTACAAGTCGAAAGATGGCGGGTTCGATTCCCGATAAAGTCATTGAATTTTTCAATTAACCTAATCCTTCCAGCCACACTATGGCCATGGGTTCAACTCAGACTTTAGAGGAAATAAGTACCAGGAAGATTCCTTTGGATAAATGGCGGTCGGCCCGTAGGGCTAACCTCACCGCCATCTGTGAGCGACTGTCTAGAGAATGTGGGAGCCTCGATGTCTCAAAACTCTACGGGCCTCCATGGCCTGTTACAGGGATAGCTTTACCGTTATATTTACCATCAAACTGACGTACACTCCTCTACTACGTAAGGGAATTCCCCTTTATCGCCTTCTACGTAACCAAATAATGCGTTTCATCATAA